>NC_136873.1:7822753-8097640 GCF_951799975.1 Gobius niger
AAAAATGAGTTGAACACCCAACAAAAAAATGTTGGAAAAAAAATCTGATGACGTGAGGAAAAAGATCCTCTCGGTTCAGGCGGGAGTTAAGAGGTTAAACAGCATTTACTGCAAAGTTTGAGTGAAAAAAAAAAAAATCCATTGTGTAATTTTAGTGCATAACATCCCTCTCTCTCTCTCTTCGCCTTTTCTGTCAGCGTAGTATTTACTCTCACAAACAACGGAGTAAAAAAACAAAACATACGAGACCTGCAGTGGCGCTTATGGCCTCTAGGGGCATGAGTTACCTGAGTTACCGACAGAAAAAACAAAGGGACAGACGGTAAATACTGTTAAAGTGGTGCTAGCCCGCAGTTAGCTTTGCCTGTTAGCCTGCTAGCTTCTTCCTTGTGATTCCATTAGTGTGTATTGGGGCGTCCGACCCGGTGGCAGCGAAGGTTTTCTGAGCAGAGACACCAGGGGGAGATGAAAGACCCTCCAATCATCCTATAAACACTTGTATCACCCCCACAGGGACTACGGGAAGGATTACACAGTGGGTCAAGGGTCAAAGGTCGCCATTAATAAAAGGGGCATAGGCGCTCACCACAGTCCTGTTCATCCTCACAGTCGGGGCAGTCACACACAAAGTCACACTTCCTGTCTGGAGCGACGCAGCTCTGAGTCCCAGGAGCGACGGCTGAAACACAAAACACTGCATTTGAGCTGATCTGAAATAGAAATGTGATTTGTCATATATTGTGTTGTATATCCAGTTTTTCTTGAACAAGCCTTTGAGACTGAAATGACGATGAAAATGACAAACTGGAGAATCCGATAACATTCAGTTTGACCCCTTAACTCCCACCTGAACCAAGCACATTTTCTCCAGTTTGGCTTTACCCCAGTCCAAAAGCTTCTGGGAAAAAGGTGGGAAAATAGCGACAAAACTGAGACGAAAACAATGATGGAAATGTGACAAAAAAGGGAGAAAACATTGAGAAAAAATTGACGAAGAATTTACGAAAAAATGACAAAAATGTGACAAAATGTGACAAAAAATGACAAAAAATGTGACAAAAATGTGACAAAAAAATGACAAAAATGTGACAAAAAATAACAAAAATGTGACAAAAAAATGACAAAAAATGACAAAAAATTGACAAAAAAATGACAAAAAATTGACAAAAAATTGACAAAAATTTGATTAAAAATGACTAAAAAATGATTAAAAAAAACTGACGAAAAACTGTCAAAAAAAGTCTTTACAAAAATGGGATAAAATTTGACAAAAAATGACAAAAATATAATTTAAAAAATCACAAAAAATCACAAAAATGAGTTGAATACCTAACAATAAAAATGATGGAAAAAAGATCTCGGTTCAGGCGGGAGTTAAGAGGTTAACACACTCCAGTAGTGTTTCCATGCAGTTTCAAATGGAAAACATATATTAAAAATAATAATTAAAAAAACACCAGTTGAGAATCAGTGGCCTGGAGACTGGTGGTGGTAAAAGTGAGGACTGACATGTGCAGTACATCCCTGAAATCCAACAGGGAACCGGACTTTCACAGAGTGTTCAAGTCTCTGGAGTTCATACACAAAAACAAATATTTCCATTTTCACATCCATCCATCCACCATTTTCTTCTGCTTTATTCGGGACTGAGCAGACTGAGCAGAGATGCCCACACTTCCCGATCAGTGACTTTACTCCGAGCTCCTCCCTGGTAACTGAGCTCCTCACCCTACTCAGCCCAGCCACCCTGCGAAGTCCATAAAGGTAATGAACAGAACCGGTGACAAAGGGCAGCCCTGAGGAGACCAACACGCACCGGGAACAGGTCTGACTTACTGCCGGCAATGAACCAAGCTCCTGCTGCTCATACAGGGAACGGACAGCCCTTAGCAGAGGGCCCCGGACCCCATACTCCCGGAGCACCCCCCACAGGGCACCACGAGGGCCCCGGACCCCATACTCCCGGAGCACCCCCCACAGGGCACCACGAGGGCCCCGGACCCCATACTCCCGGAGCACCCCCCACAGGGCACCACGAGGGCCCCGGACCCCATACTCCCGGAGCACCCCCCACAGGGCACCACGAGGGCCCCGGACCCCATACTCCCGGAGCACCCCCCACAGGGCACCACGAGGGCCCCGGACCCCATACTCCCGGAGCTCCCCCCACAGGGCACCACGAGGGCCCCGGACCCCATACTCCCGGAGCACCCCCCACAGGGCACCACGAGGGCCCCGGACCCCATACTCCCGGAGCACCCCCCACAGGGCACCACGAGGGCCACGGTGGAACACTTTCTCCAGATCCACAAAACACATGTGGACTGGTCGGCTCCAATGAACCCTCGAGCACCCGATGAAGGGTGTAGAGCTGGTCCAGGACAAAAGACACACAGTTCCTCCTGGATCCAAGGTTTGACGATCCTCCTCCATTTTAATAATTAGATTAAATTGGTTTTCTTTTTTTATTATTCTTTATTTACACAGGTGGTCTCTTGAGACTCAATGTCTCATTTGCAAGAAAGACCTGTTAAAACATACAAGGTAAATAACAGTCAACAATAAGACAACAGTGGAACGATTAGACTCTAACACAATACTAAGAAAATGTATAAAACTTAAAAACAAGAGCAGACACATGGAGGAAACTCCTTTACAAGGGATTTAAACTGATGGAAGGTCATGAGATGATCCACATAAAAGGTTTTCTGTGCCTCATTCCAGACATTTGGTGCGAAGTAGCAAAAGGCCTTCTTTCCCCATTCTGTCTTTACACGGTGAGACTCGAGAGTCAAACTGTCCTGAGACCTCAGCGGGTAAGCATCTGACCTGACATTTATAAGATTAAACAAATAATCAGGAAGGAACCAAGAAGAGCTTTATAAATGAACAGCAGACAGTGATGCCAACCCACTTTAGCATAAAGATCACAGTGGTGAGTCCTATAACCGTCTCCAGGGATGAATCTAATGGCTGATTCATGCATATATATGACACCGTAATCCAAAATGGAAAGTAACGTAGCCTGGATTAACAGTTGCCTCTTGTTAGGAGGGAGACAGTTTTTGTTTCTGTATAAAAAAGACAGCTTTGCTTTAAGTTTGTCCGTTAGCTCCTGGACATGTTTATAAATGAGAGCCTCTCATCGATCCAGATGCGAAGATATTTAAAATATGGCACTTTCTCAATAATGGAACCGTCTAAAGCAGAGACTGACACGTTATGTGACAGAACCCACTGTTTTCTAGAGAACAACATGCATTTAATTTTCGAGGAGTTTTTGTTCGGTGCTCTGGATCAGTGGTACCCAACTGGTTTGGTGTCGGGACCCACTATCACAATAAGATCACATTTGATTTGATCAGACATCATGTAAGTCATGTAAATAACTGCATTGGAAATGGTTGAGTAAGCGAGGAATGAGCATAAAAACGGCGAATAACAGTCATTTTAATGAACTGATGTTTTCATGCTTTTTACAGATTAACCTTGAGGGAAATGTTTTCTGGGAAAGGCTCCCTACACACTAGAAAGGGTTCCACAGCCCAGCTTTGAGAAACACTGGTTTAAAGCACGTCCAGCTGATTGGAGTAAATTTACTGGCAATTCCGTCGCCTTAACTTGGTCTAATTCTTGACACAAAAAAATTAAAGAATTGTCTTTTTATTCAGTGCTTGTGATCATTTCAGTGTCACCCTATCCTCACGACTTCCCGTTAGGCCCCGTGTTTTGGTATCTGTGTTTCTGGCCTTTGAGCTGTTAGCATTAGCTCGGTCATAAACGTGACGGTGATAAAAGATTTGGAGTTGTGTCATCAGAGTAACGATAAACAAATGTCTAACTATTGTTGGAAATATCAGATAAACCTTATTTTATCACGGTAAATGTCATTCATCTTGTTCTGGCACCTTAACTCACAACAGAACCACATTTTTTAGCTGTTATAATCCCTAGTTTTGTTTTAATCTTATTTCTCTTGGTCACTTCCTGCCTCCAGATGATGTCACTGATGATGTCAGCAGCGAGAGGGTCTATAGTGATTCATTTTATCTAATTAGTATGGTGTATTCTTTGAAAAATATCTTCGTTATTAACCTCTTAACTCCCGCCTGAACCGAGAGGATCTTTTTCCTCACGTCATCAGATTTTTTTTGTTGGGTGTTCAACTCATTTTTGTAACTTTTATGTCATTTTTTGTCAAACTTTGTCATTTTTTCGTCAATTTGTTTTCATCACATTTTTGTCATTTTTTTTCACTTTTTTGTCATATTTTTGTCACATTTTTGTCACATTTTTGTCATTTTTTCATCACATTTTTTGTCACATTTTTTGTCATTTTTTTGTCACATTTTTATCAATTTTTTGTCATATTTTTTGTCACATTTTTTTGTCACATTTTTTGTCATTTTTTTTGTCATATTTTTTGTTATTTTTTTGTCACATTTGTGTCATTTTTTATCACATTTTTGTTATTTTTTGTCATATTTGTGTCATTTTTTATCACATTTTTGTTATTTTTTGTCATATTTGTGTCATTTTTTATCACATTTTTGTTATTTTTTGTCATATTTGTGTCATTTTTTATCACATTTTTGTTATTTTTTGTCACATTTGTGTCATTTTTTGTCATTTTTTTTAATCAATTTTTTGTCATATTTTTTGTCACATTTTTTTGTCACATTTTTGTTATTTTTTGTCATATTTGTGTCATTTTTTATCACATTTTTGTTATTTTTTGTCATATTTGTGTCATTTTTTATCACATTTTTGTTATTTTTTGTCATATTTGTGTCATTTTTTATCACATTTTTGTTATTTTTTGTCACATTTGTGTCATTTTTTGTCATTTTTTTGTCATTTTTTTGTCATTTTTTTGTCATTTTTTTGTCACATTTTTGTCATTTTTTTGTCACATTTTTATCAAATTTTTGTTATTTTTTTGTCACATTTTTTTGTCACATTTTTTTGTCACATTTTTTGTCATTTTTTTGTCACATTTTTATCACATTTTTGTTATTTTTTTGTCACATTTTTTGTCATTTTTTTTGTCATTTTTTTGTCACATTTTTGTCATTTTTTGTCACATTTTTATCACATTTTTGTCATTTTTTGTCACATTTTTGTCACATTTTTATCAATTTTTTGTCATTTTTTGTAATTTTTTTGTGACATTTGTTTGTCACATTTTTGTCTTTTTTTTTTGTTATTTTTTTTGTCATTTTTTCGTCAATTCTTTGTCAATTTTTTGTAACATTTTTTTGCCACATTTCCATCATTGTTTTCGTCTCAGTTTTGTTGCTATTTTCACAGCTTTTTCCCAGAAGCTTTTGGACTGGGGTAAAGCCAAACTGGGGAAAATGTGCTCAGTTCAGGAGGGATTAAGGGGTAAAAAACCAAAACACAAAAACTAGGGGGAAAAAAATATATAAAATATGAACTAGGTACTGAAATAACATGAGAATTACACGGCTTTCAGAACATAGACCACAGTGTAAGATTATTTTCAGCTTTTTGTTGTTGTTTTCAGAGGACATTATGACATTCTGTTTACAATTACAGTCGATTTCCATTCAAATTCACAAAATGAACATAAACAAAGTCATGAGTTCAATGTCATTTCCATAAAAGCGCCATTACTTAAAGCCTTACCCCGTAGAGTGAGCAGCAGAATGAGGTGAACTCTCATCTTCCTCCACTCCTCCATGCAGGGCTTGGCGTCTCTGCCTCAGGAGATAAGGCCTGGACTTTAGGTCTACCCACAATGCACCTGGAAATCACCATAAAAATAATTTTCCTCAAAGGATGATGCGGCGCTCTTACCTCATGGTTCTACTGCAGGTGTAGATACAGAATCGCCCATATATGGTCAGGTTTGGAAGCAGTTTAGGGGGAAAACAAGTTGGAGAAAAAAATCTAAAATGTCTTTAATTATTCAAAAATTACTTTAAGCTCTTAACTCCCACCTGGACATGTTTTCTCCTGTTCTCCAAATTCTCCAAATCTAAAAGCTTCTTTAAAATGGCGACAAAAAACGAGAAGAAAGTGAGGATGTAAATTGACAAAAAAGTGACAAAAATCCAGCAAAAAAATGACAAAAATCCAGCAAAAAAATGACAAAAATCCAGCAAAAAAATGACAAAAATCCAGCAAAAAAAGTGACAAAAATCCAGCAAAAAAAAGACAAAAATCCAGCAAAGAAATGACAAAAAATCAGCAAAAAAATGACAAAAATTCAGCAAAAAAATGACAAAAATCCAGCAAAAAAAGACAAAAATCCAGCAAAAAAATGACAAAAATCCAGCAAAAAAATGACAAAAATACAGCAAAAAATGTACTAAAATCTAGCAAAAAAATGACAAAAATCCAGCAAAAAAAGACAAAAATCCAGCAAAAAAGGACAAAAATTCAGCAAAAAAATGACAAAAATACAGCAAAAAATGTACTAAAATCTAGCAAAAAAATGGCAAAAATACAGCTAAAAAGTGTCAAAAATCCAGCAAAAAAATGACAAAAATCCAGCAAAAAAATGGCAAAAATCCAGCAAAAAAATGACAAAAATCCAGCAAAAAAATGACAAAAAATGTACTAAAATCTAGCAAAAAAAAATGGCAAAAATACAGCTAAAAAGTGTCAAAAATCCAGCAAAAAAATGACAAAAATCCAGCAAAAAAATGGCAAAAATCCAGCAAAAAAATGACAAAAATCCAGCAAAAAAATGACAAAAAATGTACTAAAATCTAGCAAAAAAATGACAAAAATCCAGCAAAAAAATGACAAAAATCCAGCAAAAAAATGACAAAAATCCAGCAAAAAAAGTGACAAAAATCCAGCAAAAAAAAGACAAAAATCCAGCAAAGAAATGACAAAAAATCAGCAAAAAAATGACAAAAATCCAGCAAAAAAATGACAAAAATCCAGCAAAAAAATGACAAAAATACAGCAAAAAATGTACTAAAATCTAGCAAAAAAATGACAAAAATCCAGCAAAAAAAGACAAAAATCCAGCAAAAAAGGACAAAAATTCAGCAAAAAAATGACAAAAATACAGCAAAAAATGTACTAAAATCTAGCAAAAAAATGGCAAAAATACAGCTAAAAAGTGTCAAAAATCCAGCAAAAAAATGACAAAAATCCAGCAAAAAAATGGCAAAAATCCAGCAAAAAAATGACAAAAATCCAGCAAAAAAATGACAAAAAATGTACTAAAATCTAGCAAAAAAATGGCAAAAATACAGCTAAAAAGTGTCAAAAATCCAGCAAAAAAAAGACAAAAATCCAGCAAAAAAATGGCAAAAATCCAGCAAAAAAATGACAAAAAATGTACTAAAATCTAGCAAAAAAATGACAAAAATCCAGCAAAAAAATGGCAAAAATCCAGCAAAAAAATGACAAAAATCCAGCTAAAAAGTGACAAAAATCCAGCAAAAAAGTGACAAAAATCCAGCAAAAAAGTGACAAAAATCCAGCAAAAAAGTGACAAAAATCCAGCAAAAAAGTGACAAAAATCCAGCAAAAAATGAAAAAAAAAAACAGCAAAAAATGACAAAAATCCAGCAAAAAATGTGACAAAAATGCATCTAAAAAGTAACAAAAAAAGTAACAAAAGAGTGCGCATGGGGGACGACGGATGAAAATTAGCCTAAGGCTACAATCCGATGTGGCTTGTTCATTTACTTGCACTGTCCCTACCAAATAAACCATAAAATAAAATGGCAAAGAGGAGAGAATGCATTTGGTTTTGGCGGGAGGTAAGAGGTTAACAAATTCTGCAATATGAATATAGTTTTCTACTAAATAAAGATACAAAGAGCAAAGTGGTTCAACAGCCCATAAATACATAAATAACGGAGAATGCTAACATGATGCTGCATGTTAGCATCGGACTAATGCTAACGGTTAGCTAGCGCTAGCTACAACTGCCGTTTTTTCACTTCTACTGAACAATCTGCTGTGAGAAAATATCCATATGGGCCCGATTTACACTTGACTTTACTTATGTGTGCAGGTGTGTGGGCTTTGGGAATGCAACAAGGATCTAAAGACGGTACAGGAAGCTTTGTTATGCAAAAGAATGAAACAACAGAAAGTAGAATTGTGGTGGATTAGGTAATTCAGTCAAGTGTGGTGACCATGAATTATCTAGTGGAGTGGAGGGTTTTCGCTGACAACGTGTTATGACTCTAAAATGTCTTAACCAGTTGCGTTGGCTTGGAGTAAAGTTTGATTGATTGATACAAGCTGTGAGCTCCATTCGAGAAGCTTTGAGATTTGGGTCAAGCTGAACTGGAGAAAATGCACCGAGTTAAGATGGGAAGGCTAAGAGGTTAAAAAAGCGGTTTCCTTGCTGAACCCCACCAAAACCCCACGCTCAGTTGCTCAGTACGTTTTCTCTAAATACTTCTTCAACACAACAATAGGAAATCACACCATAAACAAAAAATACAAAACAATTCTACAATACTTTGCTGCAGCACCCGTTGTGAGTTCAAGTGTGCTCAACTGCACCATCTAGTGGACAAAAGTAAAATACAATCCATGAATTTTGTTTTCATGGATTATTTATTTATTATTCATTTGGATCAGGTTCTCCCAACATCAACGTGATAACAGAACATTTCAAAGACCAGAAACACAGAACTCGTCAACTGCTTTATTCAGGGTTCAGGGCGTTAAAAGTCATTAAAAAGTATCAAATTAGATGCAAACTGGCATTAACCTCTTAACTCCCGCCTGAACCGAGAGGATCTTTTTCCGCACGACATCAGATTTTTTTTCCATCATTTTTTTGTTGGATATTCAACTCATTTTTGTAACTTTTAGTAATTTTTTGTCACATTTTTTGTGATTTTTTCGTCCATTTTTTATCACATTTTGGTCACATTTTTTGTCAATTTTTGTCAATTTTTCATCACATTTTTGTCATTTTTTTGTTACATTTTGGTCATTTTTTTGGTCACATTTTTGTAATTTTTTGTAAATTTTTGGTGATTTTTTTTGTCCTTTTTTATCACATTTTGGGCACATTTTTTGTCATTTTTTCGTAATTTTTTTTGTCACATTTTTGTCATTTTTATCACATTTTTGTCCTTTTTTCGTCCATTTATTATCACATTTTTTGTCACATTTTTTGTTATTTTTCGTCCATTTTCCATCAATTTTTTGTCAAATTTTTGCAATTTTTTTGTCAAATTTTAATCACATTTTTGTAATTTTTGTGTCACATTTTGTAACATTTTTGTCATTTTTTTGGTCATTTTTTGTCCATTTCTTGTGACATTTTTGCCTCTTTTTCATCCATTTTTTTGTCACTTTTTTGTCACATTTCCATCATCATTTTCATCTCAGTTTTGTCGCTATTTTCACACCTTTTTTCCAGAAGCTTTTGGATTGGGGTAAAGCCAAACTGGAGAAAATGTGCTCGGTTCAGGTGGGAGTTAAGGGGTTAAATTTATTGGATAATTACATACACGACTTTTCTCATCCATTTTTACTAAACAAGTTGATTGAAAACACCAAAATGATCTAAAACGGGGTCAAGTCGGAGGCGTCTCCAGGAGGTGGGGGCGTTCCTAGGAGGACTCAGGCAAACCTATCCCTAAAATGGCCGCCATCAGAGTTTTTACAGATTACTCAGAAATACGTGAATGTGCCAAGGCAACACTTCAGCCATGTTTTTAATGAGGGAGTGACAGAAAAACATGATGGAAAGCTTGAAAAAGGAGACAAACTTTCACAAAACACATCAGTGACTCTAAAACAAGTCAGTCTTTATAGTCCAAACACACGCTCGGTTTATCAACATTAGTTTTGTCTGCTAAAAACTCGCTGTAATACTAAAGTTTCCCATTTGCTTTGCTGTTGAGGGTCAGCGATGAAGTTTGTCCTCTCCGGGCCTCAGTACCCCTCGTTGGACCAGGACACCTCGTAGTCGGGATATCGCTCCTTCAGCTTCTCTGTGCTCACTGCGTGGTTCGCTCGGCCAAATCCCTGCCAAACACATACATTCATACATTTAGGAGACAGCAGTGATGTTCTGATCATTAACAAGTTTAAAAATGTGTGGAATATCATAATAAACAATGAATACAACACAATATTAAATCCTACCATTTGATAAATAACCCTGGATCTGATATATCCCCGTGTATGAAATATACATATCAGCCGAACTCTATATTTGTATGTATTAGGGCTGCTCGATTATTGAAAAAATAATAATCACGATTATTTTTGTCATAATTGAAATCACGATTATTCAAACGATTATTTGTTGCCTTTAAAAAAAAAAACATCAAAAAAGTGACAAAAATCCAGCAAAAAAGAGACAAAAATCCAGCAAAAAAAGACAAAAATCCAGCAGAAAAAAGACAAAAATCCATTAAAAAAGTGACAAAAATCCATAAAAAAAGACAATAATCCATCAAAAAAGTGACAAAAATCCATAAAAAAAGTGACAAAAATCCATAAAAAAAGACAAAAATCCATTAAAAAAGTGACAAAAATCCATAAAAAAAGACAAAAATCCATTAAAAAAGTGACAAAAATCCATAAAAAAAGACAAAAATCCATCAAAAATGTGACAAAAATCCATCAAAAAAGTGACAAAAATCCATTAAAAAAAGACAAAAATCCATCAAAAAAGTGACAAAAATCCATTAAAAAAGTGACAAAAATCCATCAAAAAAGTGACAAAAATCCAGCAAAAAAGTGACAAAAATCCATCAAAAAAATGACAAAAATCCATCAAAAAAGTGACAAAAATCCATTAAAAAAAAGACAAAAATCCATCAAAAAAGTGACAAAAATCCATTAAAAAAGTGACAAAAATCCATTAAAAAAGTGACAAAAATCCATTAAAAAAGTGACAAAAATCCCCAAATTAAAAATTTGAAAAAAAAAACATAAAAAAAAAAATTTGAAAAAAAAAAAATCTTGAAAAATTGAAAAAAAAAATTATAATCGATTTTTTGCGATTATGCTAATTTTGTAATCGTTTACTGTTGTAATCGAAATCGTAATCGAATTTCGATTAATTGCACAGCCCTAGTATGTATTTTCACAACTGAAATCTTTACTATAATAACAAATGTTTAACTATTGACTATTTGACAGATAAAAACAAAAAAATTCCATCAAATAAAATCCTTAAAACATCGGCCTATATATCGGCTATCGGCCAATCCCCTTCAGATCGGTATCAGACCGGTATAAGGCCCTCGTGGGAAGGACCCATTTTGTAAAGTGAACCTTTTGTACACAAATGTTTTACTTCCTACCTCACGGACAGGCTCCTCTAAGGTCCATAAAATTACATGTGGTGTACCCCAGGGTTCAATCTTAGGCCCAGTGCTTTTTAACCTGTATATCGTTAGCCACATAGCATAACTGCCTAAGTCATTTTGCATTGTTAAAATGGCAATAAGAGAAAAACAATGTGTTTCCTATAAAACGTCTTTGTAAATGTTTTCCAAGATCAAAATAAAAATGAGTTAGGCAATTATGCTATGTGGCTAACGCTGTCTCTTGGTGATGTCATCAGGAGACACAGGGTCACAGTTATGCTGATGATACACAGTTATACATCTCCATGTCTCCTGATGACACCAGGCCAGTAGATGCACTTTTTAACTGCATTTTAGAATCAAATCCTGGATGGCAGAAAACTTTCTCCAGCTTAACCAGGACAAAACTGAAATGTTAATCATCGGCCCTGAGAGAGAGACTCACTGTCTATGAATCCTTCCTCACAGGTGAAGAACCTGGGTGTGATCTTTGACTCTGAGCTGACTTTTATTCCACACATGAAGAACATCACAAAGACAGGTTTTTACCATCTAAAGAACATAGCCAGAGTCGCCCCATTCTCTCTCGGGCCAACACGGAGACGCTCATGCATGCTTTTATCACCAGTCGTATCCACTACTGTAATGCCCTGCTTTCTGCTCTTCCCAAAAAGAGGATCTCAGGTTTACAGCAGCTCGAGTCCTGACGAAGACCAGGAGGCGGGACCACATTACACCTGACGAAGACCAGGAGGCGGGACCACATGACACCGGTTTGAGAATCGCTGCATTGGCTCCACGTGTGTTTCAGGATCGATTTTAAAGTTCTTTTAATGGTTTTTAAATGTCTTAATGGTCTTGGTCCTTCTTATCTTTCAGAACTGCTTTGACCTTATGAACCTTCACGCCCCCTTCGCTCCTCCTCAGGGGTCGCCTAGTTATTCCTAAAGTCAACAAAAAGACTCATGGTGAGGCGTGTTTCCAATATTACGGCCCTCGCCTCTGGAACCACCTGAGGAGGAGCTCAGGGCTGCATATATGGAAGGTTGTGCCAGGCGTATTGAGAAGAATATTGATAATAATATTTTCAAACCCTTTCTACGAGCCCAGTACTGGCTTTACAGTATTAAAAGAAGCTCAGTGTACCATGGAGTATCCATAGACGTGGATTTTCTTGGCCTGCGGCTCGTGCCGGATGCGTCCTCCTCCGAGGCACTCACAGTCCAGAACACCGTCCTTCTCCAGCTCCTCGGAGACCTTATCATAGATGTCCGCTGTCAAACACACAGAATGTCACAATAATGCAGAACACATGGGATCGAAACCTCTATCTACAGACATTGAGGGCGAAAGCAATGACGAAAGCAACAAATAATATGACAAAAACAGGGGCGGACTGGGACTGAAAAACAGCCCTGGACTCTGACCAGCCTGGTCCAAATTAGCGTAATTGTGACACTTCCACAAATACATATTTTAACCTCTTACCACCCGCCTTAACCAAATGCATTCTGTCCTCTTTTGGCTGTGTAACACCTCATTTGAAAGCTAAGACCCACAAAACTGACCTTTTTCCCCGCGTTGTTGCTGTGTTGTGTCACCTTTTGTATGTTTTTTTTCTTCTTTTTTTCCATTTTTGTCGAATTTTTGTCACATTTTGTTGAGTTTTTGTCACATTTTTGTGTAATTTTTGTCACATTTTTGTTGAATTTTTTGTTTGAATCTTTGTCACATTTTTGTTGAGTTTTTGTCACTTTTTGTTGAGTTTTTGTGTAATTTTTGTCACATTTTTCTTTGAATTTTTGTCACATTTTTGTTGAATTTTTGTCACTTTTTGTTGAGTTTTTGTGTAATTTTTGTCACATTTTTGTCACATTTTTGTCACATTTTTGTTGAATTTTTGTCACATTTTTGTTGAATTTTTGTCACATTTTTGTTGAATTTTTATTCGAATTTTTGTCACATTTTTGTTGAGGTTTTGTCACATTTTTGTAATTTTTGGTTGAGTTTTTGATGAGTTTTTGTCACATTTTTGTTGAATTTTTGTCACATTTTTGTTGAATTTTTGTCACTTTTTGTTGAGTTTTTGTCACATTTTTGTTGAGTTTTTGTCACGTTTTTGTTGAATTTTTGTCACATTTTTGTTGAATTTTTGTCACATTTTTGTTGAATTTTTGTCACATTTTTGTTGCATTTTTTGTTGAATTTTTGTCACTTTTTGTTGAGTTTTTGTCACATTTTTGTTGCATTTTTTGTTGAATTTTTGTCACTTTTTGGTAATTTTTTTATTGAATTTTTGTCACATTTTTGTTGAATTTTTGCCACTTTTTGTTGAGTTTTTGTCACATTTTTGTTGCATTTTTTGTTGAATTTTTGTCACTTTTTGTTGAGTTTTTGTCACATTTTTGTTGCATTTTTTGTAGAATTTTAGTCACTTTTTGGTAATTTTTTTGTTGAATTTTTGTCACATTTTTGTTGAATTTTTGCCACTTTTTGTTGAGTTTTTGACACATTTTTGTTGAATAATAATGGTCCGAAAATTGAACCTTGTGGTACACCATACTCCACGGAAGTCCTTTTAGATTCATGTTCATTTATACTGGGCTTTACCCAAATCTAAAAGCTTCTCGACTGGAGATCAACAATGCAACGCCTCATTTGAAAGCTAAGACCTACAAAAGTGATGGAAACTTTTCATCACGTCGCCACATTTTTGTCATATTTTTGTTGTTTTTTTAATCATTTTCTCTATCATTTTTTGTTGTGGTTTCTCTGGACAAAAACAAGACAAAAATTGCAAAAAAAAACAGTCACGTTCTCAGTTATCGCGAGAGGTAAGAGGTTAGCAAAGACAACACAAGTGCCCTGACCGTGGTACTCCGCCCAGCCGTAGCCCCTCACGATGTCTATCTCGGAGTCGTCGCCCTCCTCCCGGCTGTGCACTCGGATGAGCACGTACTTGAACACCCCGGACGGGTCGATGTCAGCCCGGGGGACGTTGGCCATGAGCGCCGCTGCCCTCGTCTGCGTGCACATGTCGAAGCGAGTCCTCACGAGCCCGGCGAGAAGCAGACAGAGAAACAAGACCAGCGAGGGACGTCCGCGGGGCTCCGTGATTGAGAACGGAGGGTGACGTGGGAAGAAAAGGACGTAAATCAAGCGTACAGACAACACGCGCTTTCATTCACGCAGCACAAGCGGTGGACATGACACTTCCGGCAACAACACGAAGACTTCCGGTGCATGTTGACCTTCAAAATAAAAGCGGAAATAGGATCGTCTATGGCAAATGCATTGAAAAACAAAACAAAAAAGAACGGTACTTATTTGCTACATTATACTACCGACTTTGAACCAGTGTTTAATCCCTTAAATCTAAAAGGTTCTTGAAAAAAGTGTCAAAATAGCAACAAGAAAACATGGATGAAAATGCAACAAAGGAGAGATAAAAACCACAAAAATGCAACAAAAATGTCAAAAAAAATGTACAAAAATGTACGAAATAGTGACAAAAAAGTGACAAAAAATTGACAAATAGTGACAAAAAAGTGACACAATTTTGACGAAAAATGTGACAAAAAAAATATGAAAAAGTGACGAAAATGTACAAAAAAGTGACAAAAATTTGATGGAAAAAAGTGACAAAAATGTGACAAAAAATAATGAAAAAGCCACAAAAGAGTAACGAAAAAGTGACAAAAAATGGACACAAATTTACGAAAAAATGACAGAAAAGTGACAAAAAATTGACAAAAAGGGACAAAAATGTGACAAAAAATTATGAAAAAGTGACAAAAAGTGACAAAAAGTGACGAAAATGTACAAAAGAGTGACAAAAAATTGATGAAAAAAGTGACAAAAATGTGACAAAAAAATGATGAAAAGAGAGATAAGAACCACAAAAATGCAACAAAAATGTCAAAAATATGACAAAAAATGTACAAAAAAGTGACAAAATTTTGACGAAAAATGTGGCAAAAAAAATATGAAAAAGTGACAAAAATGTGACAAAAAATGATGAAAAGAGAGATAAAAACCACAAAAATGCAACAAAAATGTCAAAAAAAATGACAAAAATGTACGAAAAAGTGACAGAAAAGTGACAACAAATTTTACAAATAGTGACAAAAAAGTGACAATAAATGTACAAAAAAGTTACTAAAAAATTATGAAAAAGCCACAAAAGAGTAAAGTGACAAAAAATTTACAAACATTTACGAAAAAGTGACAGAAAAGTGACAAAAATTGACAAAAAGTGACAAAAATTTGATGAAAAATGTGACAAAAAAAATCTGAAAAAGTGACAAAAATGTGACAAAAATGACTATAATGAGTGACGAAAACGCAACAGAAAAGTGACAAAAACACAAAGTGCTGAAAAGCGATGAAAATCTGGTAAACTACAAAAAACACATTAAAAAAATGACAGAAACGAGGAAGAAGGAGGCGTTACACTGGCCCAAAACACTGCAGCATGTATGTAAATATGAGCAAATAACTCCTGTTCTGGCTCCCAGCGAGCTCCAGGATCCAGTTTAAGATCCAATCGATGGTTTTTAAGCGTCTAAATGGGATCTTACCTGTCAGAGCTTCTGTCTGTCGGTCTGTCTTAGAGATTGGGGTAAAGCCAGTCATCATTTAACGTTGCTTTTAGGGCTGTGCAATTAATCGAAATTCGATTACGATTTCGATTACAACAGTAAACGATTACAAAATTAGCATAATCGCAAAAAATCGATTTAATATTTGTTTTTTTCAAAATTGTTTTTTTTATTTTTTTCAAAAAAAAAATTTTAAATTTTTTTTTTTAAATTTTAAATTTTTGGATTTCACTTTCACATCACTTTTTTGCTGGATTTTTGTCACTTTTTTGCTGGATTTTTGTCACTTTTTTGCTGGATTTTTGTCACTTTTTTTCTGGATTTTTGTCACTTTTTTGATGGATTTTTGTCTTTTTTTGATGGATTGTTGTCTTTTTTTTTATGGATTTTTGTCACTTTTTTGCTGGATTTTTGTCTTTTTTTGCTGGATTTTTGTCACTTTTTTGCTGGATTTTTGTCTTTTTTTGATGGATTTTTGTCACTATTTTTGCTGGATTTTTGTCTTTTTTTGCTGGATTTTTGTCACTTTTGTGCTGGATTTTTGTCTTTTTTTGCTGGATTTTTGTCACTTTTTTGCTGGATTTTTGTCTTTTTTTGATGGATTTTTGTCACTATTTTTGCTGGATTTTTGTCTTTTTTTGCTGGATTTTTGTCACTTTTGTGCTGGATTTTTGTCACTTTTTTGCTGGATTTTTGTCACTTTTTTGCTGGATTTTTGTCTTTTTTTGATGGATTTTTGTCTTTTTTTGATGGATTTTTGTCACTTTTTTGCTGGATTTTTATCACTTTTTTGATGGATTTTTTTAAAGGCAACAAATAATCGTTTGAATAATCGTGATTTCAATTGACAAAAATAATCGTGATTATTATTTTTTCAATAATCGAGCAGCCCTAATTGCTTTTCATGTCATTTTAGCTGTAAAATACTTGCCATCTGTCATACTGTTCACCTAAATGAACCTATCAACGTTTCATAAGCTCTGGATTCATTGTCTATATTAAATCAGTGGTAAGAAACAGGTGCAGTAATGAACCCCAAGATAAAACTGTCCTCATCCCAGCCTTCCACTTACACATGATGTTTATTTGTGTCACCATTTATCTGCCGGGCACTAACGCCCCAACCCGCTTTCATTACACACTTATTTCCCTTGTGGTGCTCCTGCCATAGTCACAATAATAACTTTTCTAAACACAATCTCGACTCACTCACGAAGAAGAACACATCTACAGTGTTTATTCACATCTTCAAATCTGCATACAAACGTCTACAATGAATGTCCACAATCAGTCGTACAAACCTCAATTTAAAAACACATTTCAGTGCAATCTACTTCCTCATAAAAAAACAAACTAATGTACATTGAAGCTGCCACTGACTCGGGGTTCGTTTTTTTTTATATAGGGCTGTCTATGTTGCCCTCGCTCTTCGCCCCGCAGGCTCGGTGCAGCATGAAGCCCACGGCGGCGGTGAGGAGGAGGGCGAACAGGAACATGAGGGTCCCCCAGGCCCCGAGCGTCAGGGCCTTGCGCAGCACGGGGCTCTCAGCCGGCAGCAGGTTGCTCAGGGTCAGCATGTAGCCCAGAGCCCAGCCCACGGACGTGCCTCCAGCCTGGGGGAACAGAGACAAGTGTTCAAGGCTGGACTGGGGATCAGAGGCGGGTACAGAGTGTTGTTAATGAGGAATTTCATTATCAGTATGTTGGCGCACCTTTTTTAACTCATTGACTGCCAATGACGTATATAGACGTCAATTGGGTTTTTTAATGGGAACAGCTGCAGCAAAGCCTTGAGCGTGTCTGGTGTTAAAATGTAAATCCATCTAACTCACTGTGGTGTTCAAGTGTTTTAACCTCTTAACTCCCGCCTGAACCGAGAGCATTTTCTCCAGTTCAGCTTTACCCAAATCCTGTAGGCCAGTGTAACGCCTCACTTGAAAGATAAGACCTACAAAACTTATCTAGATGGAACTTTTTCCTCATGTCATCATCATTTTTTGGGGGGGGTTTCAACTCATTTTTGTAACTTTTTTGTAATTGTTTTGTCAAATAGTAAATTTTTTGTCACTTTTTGTCACATGTTCATTTTTTTGGTCAACTTTTTGTCATTTTTGTAAAAAAAATTGTCCTTTTTTGGTGACATTTTTGCCACTTTTTCATTTTTTTGTAAAAAAATTTCGTTATTTTTTTGTCACTTTCAGTAATTTTTTTCGTCCTTTTTTGCCCATTTTTTGTGACATTTTTTGTCCATTTTTTGTCCATTTTTTGTCACTTTCTGTCATTTTTTTCGTCGTTTTTTGTAATTTTTGTAAAAATGTTTGTCCTTTTTTGTGACATTTTTGCCACTTTTTCATAATTTTTTTGTCCGTTTTTTGTCAATTTTTTTGTCAACTTTTGAGACATTTTTGCCACTTTTTCATCATTTTTTGGTCAATTTTTTGTCATTTTTTGTCACTTTCTGTCCATTTTTTTGTCGTTTTTTGTCAATTTTTTGTCAACTTTTGTAACATTTTTTGCCACTTTTTCATCATGTTTTTGTCAATTTTTTGTCATTTTTTGTCTGTTTTCTCACTTTTTCTCACATTTCCATCATTGTTTTCGTCTCAGTTTTGTTGCTATTTTCTCGCCTTTTTTCCAGAAGCTTTTGGCCTGGGGTAAAGCCAAACTGGAGAAAATGTGCTCGGTTCAGGTGGGAGTTAAGGGGTTAATGTGTACAATAGCTCCAGTATTTTACCATCTAAAATCTCCATTAGTTTATTATGGCTGCAAATCCATTCACCAAACATATAATCAGTGTATCGACCACGTACCTTCTTCTGAAAGGACACTTGTGGGAAAGACTTCTCGTCAAATCCGTATCCTCGCAGCATGAGCACCTGCATGAACACGGCCGAGGCGCAGTAATCCTGGAGGCGCGACTTCTGCTCCGGGGCCACGAGGAGCAGCTGGAAGAGACGGAAACATTTTTTATAATAAGGAGGTTTTCTGTCATCAGTTCCTCGTAATAAAAACCAAAGCAGGATTTTAGTTACTTGGTTGAAATTGAGGCCGCAGACGCTCTTGGTCGCGTCCTCCAGCTGCGAAGGCGTCGTCACGGAAACTCCGGTTACTTTCTGCAGGAACGAGTGCGTGTAGAAGAAAGCGGAGAAGGCCTGTAGACAAACATGGAAGGGAAAAGGAATATCAGAAAAGTACCACCGTTATGTAGCTGTGTGATTAAAAAATCGACCAAAAAATGGACCAAAAAATGACACAAAAAAAGATGAAAAATTGATTTAAAAAAAAGTGGCAAAAAATGTCACAAGAAATTGACAAAAATATGACAAAAATGTGATAAAAAATCGACCATAAATGACAAAAATGTGACAAAATGTGACAAAAAATGACAAAAAATTGATAAAAAATGACAAAAAAATGACAGAAATGTGACAAAAAAATGACAAAAAATTGATTAAAAAATGACAAAAAATTGACAAAAAAAATGACAAAATGTGACAAAAAAATGACAAAAAATGACAAAAAAATGACAAAAAAAAAAAAAAAGACTAAAAATGACAAAAATTTGATACAAAATTTGACAACAAAATTACAAAAAAATAACACAAATGAACAAAAATGGACCAAAAATGTCACAAGAAATTGACAAAAATGTGATAAAAAATCGACCAAAAAATGACAAAAATGTGACAAAATGTGACAAAAAAATGATAAAAAATAACAAAAAAATGACAAAAAATTGAAAAAAATTTGACAAAAATATTGCAAAAATGTGACAAAAAAATGACAAAAATTTGATAAAAATGGACCAAAAAATGACCCAAAAAAACGATGAAAAATTGACAAAAAAAGCGGCAAAAATGTCACAAAAATGTGACAAAAAAATGACAAAAATTTGATTTAAAAAAATGACAAAAAAGACCAAAAGAAAATTACAGAAATGTGACAAAAAATGACAAAAAAATGACAAAAATTTGATTAAAAAATTGACAAAAAAATTACAAAAATGTGACAAAAATGTGATAAAAAATGAACCAAAAAAATGACTAAAAAATGATTAAAAAATGACAAAAATGTGATAAAAATGTGGCCAAATTTTTTTCCAAAAAATTACAAAAATGAACAAAAAAATGCTGAAAAAAAAATCTGATGACGTGAGGAAAAGGATCTTCTCGGTTCAGGTGGGAGTTAAAAGGTTAAACACTTTGTCTAATTCGTGGTAAATGAGCAAACTAAGCATTAATAAACGTCAGTGCAATAAACCTACACATGTTTTTAATCCTACAGCGAGAGTACACACAACACGTGTAATTGAAAGTATTCAGAATACAGTACTCTGATTGGCCAGAGTACTGGAATACATTACAAAACACATTTTAAGGCAAGTATTCAGTTTGAAGTTTTCTCCCCAACACTGTTTACTTAATCTAACAAAGCAAATATTCAACTTTACATTTCAAGTATTTAAAGCTGCATTATGCAACTCTTTAGGTGACAAACATGGGCCCCACACCGGCCTCCAGATGTGGCCTGATGTTCCCCACAGACTGACCATGAAGCCGCCGCTGACGTTGGGCTGGAAGACGCCGTTGAGCGAGCAGCGGGAGAAGGCGCAGGAGTCGAAGGAGAACAGCTGCGTGACGTTGCCCAGGCAGTGCCGGTAGTGCCCAGTGCCCCGGACGGTCAGCTCAGCCGGGGGTGGGGCGGCCTGGGGGTCGGGGGGCGCGGGGGTGCAGGGGGAGCTGAAGACGCTGCTCAGAGAGACCTTCTGGCTGTGTCCGGCGGGATAGCACGGGTGAGCGATGGTCCCGGATGTGCCTTGAGCCTGAAACATGGACAAAAGAAAGACCTGAAACTGCCCACTCACAGCACAGGCTAATGTTACCGTAGGGGGAAAAAACACACCATTTTTAGCCATTTTCTTGAGAAATCTATAAACAAATAAAGTCAAGTCTAAATCGGGTCCATATGGATGTTTATTCACAGCAGATTGTTCAGTAGAAGCGGAAAAAGCACTACCTAGCATGCTAACATGTAGCATCATGTAATTTGTTTATCACATTTTTGTCATTTTTCGTCATTTTTTTGTCATTTTTTTGTCATTTTTTGTCATTTTTTATCACATTTTTGTCATATTTTTGTAATTTTTTTATCACATTTTTAATCACATTTTTGTCACATTTTTGTCATATTTTTGTAATTTTTTTGTCACATTTTTTATCAAATTTTTGTCATTTTTTAGTCAATTTCTTGTGACATTTTTGCCACTTTTTCATACATTTTTCGTCAATGTTTTCTCACGTCATCAGATTTTTTTTGTTGGATATTCAACTCATTTTTGTAGCTTTTTTGTCATTTTTTTGTCAAATTTTGTCCCATTATTGTCATTTTTTCGGCCATTTTTTTCCAATTTCTAGTGAAATTTTTGCCACTTTTTCATCAATGTTTTCTCATTTTTTTGTCACATTTCCATCATTGTTTTCGTCTCAGTTTTGTCGCTATTTTCACAGCTTTTTTCCAGAAGCTTTTGGATTGGGGTAAAGCCAAACTAGAGAAAATGTGCTCGGTTCAGGTGGGAGTTAAGGGGTTAAAGCATTCTCCGTTATTTATGATTTATGGACTGTGGAATCACTTTGCTCCTCCCCATGTCTCTGTATCTTTATTTAGAAGAAAAACTATATTCATAATTCAGCGTTTGTTAAAGTAGTTTTTGAATAATTAGAGAAGTAGATTTTTCTCCAAACTTTCCCCTTAACTGTTTTCAAACATGACCATATATGGGCGATTCCAGAGATGCCGTCTGTGTCTATTGATATCATATATTTTTCATGTTTGAAAACAGTTAAGGGGAAAAACAATTCGGAGAAAAATCTAAACTTTCAAAAACTACTTCAACAAATGCTAAATGATGAATATAGTTTTCTACTAAATAAAGAAACAAAGACATGGGGAGGAGCAAAGTGGTTCAACAGCCCATAAATACATAAATAACGGAGAATGTAAAGTAAGTAAATGTAAGGTAAAATGTAAAGTAAAAATAAGGGGGAAAAAGGGAGTAAAAGTGAGAGAAAATGTGGAAAATATTAGTAGTAAAAAAAGAAAAAATTAGCAAAATTTTGAGGGAAAAAAATAGGGGAAACGTGTAAAAGTTGGGAAAATTTGGCGCAAAATAGGGAAAATAAGGGGAATACATTGAGAGGGAAACGGGACAAATTGTGGCAAAAATTAGGAAAAATTGTGTCGTGGGAAAATGGGTCTAAAATAGAGAAAAAATGCAGAATAAATTGGGTTAAAAAATGAGGAAAAGTGAGAGGAAATACAGAAAATATTAGTATTAAAAATATATACAAAAATTAGCATAAATCGTGAAAAAAAAAATTGTGATAAAAATTTGACCAAAAAAATGACCAAAAATGACCAAAAAAAAAGACAAAAAATGACAAAAATTTGACAAAAAAATTACAAAAATGTGACAAAAATGTGACAAAAATGTGACAAAAAAATGACAGAAAAATGACAGAATAAATGTAAAAAATGTGATAAAAAAAATTACAAAACAATTACAAAAAAATTACAAAAATGTGACAAAAACGTGATAAAAATGTGATAAAAAAATTACAAAAAAATTACAAAAATGTGACAAAAATATGACAAAAAAATTACAAAAATGTGACAAAAATGTGACAAAAATATGACAAAAAAATTACAAAAAAATTACAAAAATGTGACAAAAATGTGATAAAAATTTGACAAAAAAAATCACAAAAAAATTCATAAAAAAGTTAAAAAATTAAAAGTTAAAGTTAAAAGTTAAAAAAAAAATTGGGGAATTGAGAAAAATAAGAAAAAAAAATGTTAAAAAAAAAAAAAAAATGGAGAAAAATGGAGCAAACATTGGGCAAAAAAATAGAAAAAAAAATAGGAAACAAATTTGGAAAAACACGTAAAAAAGAAATTGGGGAAAAAGTTGGGAAAGAAATTAGGAAAGGATTTGGAAAAAGGCAAAGTGGAGAGAAAACATTACACTCAGGCTGGTGGTAAGAGGTTCTTTCTCTGGACCAACTGCATTAATACTTGGATCGAAAGATAACGTTTTTTTCCTCAGTACCTGCTTTTGATACTTATATACCCAGCCCTAATGATTACGAACTTCTTCTTCATCTGAATGTACCTGGATGAGGCGGGCGAGGATCTTCTTGAGCACCTGGTCCCGCCCGTAGCAGAGGAAGCTGTGGGTGTAGAGGGAGTAGTGCTGCCCGTACAGGTGCAGGCTGTACCCGCCGTCCCGCTCCTCCACCGGCTCCTCTGTGGCGAACGTGATCTGCGTGGACGCCCCGCCGAAGTCCAGCGCCCCCACCGTGCCCCGGCCCGGGCTCAGCCAGCGGCCCACGAAGCTGTACTGAGGAGACACGCCACGTTTACTACAGTGGAGCGGTCTCTCTGCGGCGCCACCGAGGCCCTCCAGGGGGAGCCATTGCACTGGCCTTAATAACTCAAGCATCCGGCTCTGGGGGTTTAGTCATGTCCATGTTTTAAAAGGAGATAAATGTCAGAGGAGTAGAGAGGAGGGGAAGAGAGGAGAGAGGAGAAGAGAGGAGGAGGGGAAGAGAGGAGGAGAGAGAAGAGGAGAGAGGAGGAGAGAGGAGAAGAGAGGAGAGAGAGGAGAATAGAGGCAGAGGAGAGAGGAGGAGGAGAGAGGAAAAGAGAGGAGGAAAGAGAAGCTGAGGAGAAGAGAGAGAGAAGAGAGGAGAGAGGAGGAGAAGACAGGAGAGAGAGGAGAGAGAGGAGAAGAGAGGAGAGAGGAGGGGAAGAGGGGGAGAAGAGAGGAGTTAATCAGAAAGGAGAGTGTTTCATTAAACCCCCATTATCTCCGTTTTCTAGAAAAAAAAGTCATATTTACCAAAATCGGTACTTCCGGGTTAGCGGAGATAAATCCTAACAGCAGCTTCGCTAACCCCTGAAGTAGTGACTTTAGTAAATATCACTTTTTTAGCAGTTGTGCGGCATTTTTGGCTAATGAGTCTGAGAAATAAGTCTGTTCAGTAACTCTCTGTTGAGTTTCACAAATATTGAGTTTTTTCTCAAATTTTTTTGTCATTTTTTCGGCAATTTTTTGTAATTTTTTTGTCAAATTTTTATCACATTTTTGTCATTTTTTTGTCATATTTTTGTCATTTTTTGTCAAATTTTTGTCTTTTTTTAATATTTTTTTTGGTCATTTTTTTCTCTTTTTTTGTCACATTTTTTGTATTTTTTTTTGTAATTTTTATCACATTTTTCCAAAAAAAATGTCACATTTTTCTCATTTTTTTGGTCAATTTTTTGTCATTTTTTTGTCTTTTTTGTCACATTTTTGTCAAATGTTTGTTAAATTTTTGTCACATTTTTGTCAATTTTTTGTCAATTTTTTGTCAATTTTTTGTAACATTTTTGCCACTTTTTCATCAATTTTTTGTCACTTTTTGTCAATGTTTTCTCGCTTTTTTCTCACATTTCCATCATTGTTTTCGTCTCAGTTTTGTCGCTATTTTCTCACCTTTTTTCCAGAAGCTTTTGGACTGGGGTAAAGCCAAACTGGAGAAAAGTTAAGGGGTTAATGCCTATAATACGATTCAAAATGGAGATTGATGCAAAACACTTTTTTTTTTAAACCTTTTTGGCCAAGAAGATGTTTAATTTTTGAAAAAGAACCTGGGATCAAACCAGGGACTGTTCAATAAAGATGATGAACTTGTGATGGGTCAATATGAATAAAAAGGAAACAAATATCATCGGGTCAGACAGCTGGTCTAATTCGAGTAGGGGAAAGCAGCACGGGTCACGGGGGGGGGTTTCGTGGTGTTTTGGAGCTAAAAAGAGAGAGCAGGTTAAACTGAGAGGTCACGGTCACAGAGCGGGACGTCATGAACTGTTCACTGAAGCTCCACAGCAGCTGCCTGGAAGGTGAGTGAACCAGAGCAAACAAAAACTAAAACAGACCAACTCTTTCAGGATGAACAGGCACAATCTAAAGACGAATGAGGTTCTTAATCAATTCATCAATTAATACACTAAATGATTACAAAATAATGCTGATGATGAACTGTGGTATTTGTCGAGGATCATGTGTAGTTCTTCAGATTACGCTACTGATCAGTGCTGGCCTTTTGCTGAAAGGAGAACAGAAGTTTAGAAGTCTCTATATATTTGAACTTGTGCATGAATGAATGCATGATTTCATGATACAGTCACGCATCACTAAATCATGACTTCTCAGGAACAAACATGATCACATGTTCATGGCTGACTTCACCCCTGAATCAAACATGTAACTAACTCACTTAATAATTCATCATGAGGATCACATAGAAGACCAGGAATTCACTAAAACGGCAACGAAATGACAATAAAATAATCGACCAATTCATATCATCCATATGAGTCATGATGGTCATACATGATCCTCATGATCATGACTGGTTGATCATTTTATTGTCATTTCATTGTTGTTTTAGTGAATTCATGGTCTTCTTATGTGATCCTCATGATCATGATGAATCATTAAGATTTTCATGTACATTCATTACAGTAGAACACGTTTAATTCAGGGGTGAAGTCGTCCATGATCCAACATGTTTGTTCCTGAGAAGTCATGATTTAGTGATGCATGAATGTATCATGAAATCATGCATTAACTCATGTACCATTATGATATTTTTTCAAAGGCGACAAATAATCGTGATTTAAATGATTACTAAAATAATCGTGATTATTATTTTTTCAATAATCGAGCAGCCCTAACTCCTTTTATAACCCCCACGCTCCACTATCAGAAATGCCTGTACCTTGATGAAGTTCTCCAGCAGGTAGTTGACGGTGACCCAGCCGAACGCGCCCTCCTGCTCGCCGCTCAAAATGGCCGCTCCCCTGAAGTCGAACGGGTACGACCTCAGCTTCTGCTCCACCTCCTGCAGGATCTGAGCCGACTGCTGAGGACTGGAGATCCTGGATTAAAGGAGAGGGACAGCAGGCGGGTCACGTTCTCGTCATGTTCTCTGCGGAGTTTTATTTCCACAAGACAATGGAGCGAGGAGTTGAGCTTCCTGAATCTCTGACGGCTTAAAAGAGCAGTAAAGCTGGACATCATCAGCGATCAGGTGGAAAGAAACATCGCTCAACGTTTGGATGATCTTTCCCCAAGGGATCAAATACAGCAAAAATAAAACAGGACCCAAAACGGGACCTTGAGGGACTCCACATAACAAATCCCCTTGCTCAGACCTTAGTTGGTTTGCTGTAACACTAAAGCTGCACCCTTTAAAGTGTTTTGTCTGGTAATAGTTAGTCAGAAAGAACGTTGAATTAATGAACTGCTGAACTCATGAATAAGATGGTGCTTTTATTTTGGCGTGCTGGATCGAAACAGGAAGTCACTTCTTGGCCGGAGTTGTTATGATTTGAAGTTATGCAGTCAATTGCGCAACATGTCGCACCGAATATGAAAACCTCTAACAAAACCTCTTGACATTTTCTCCTGTTCAGCTTTCAACGAAAAAAATGACAAAAATTCAACAAAAATGTGACAAAAATTCAACAAAAATGTGACAAAAATTCAACAAAAATGTGACAAAAATAAAAAAAAAGACAAAAATTCAACAAAAATTCAGCAAAAAATGACAAAAAAATCAACAAAAAATGACAAAAAATCAACAAAAATGTGACAAAAATTCAACAAAAATGTGACAAAAATTCAACAAAAATGTGACAAAAATTCAACCAAAATGTGACAAAATTTAAAAAAAAGACAACAATTCAACAAAAATTCAGCAAAAAATGACAAAAAAAATCAACAAAAAATGACAAAAATTCAACAAAAATTCAACAAAAATGTGACAAAAATTTAAAAAAAGACAAAAATTCAACAAAAATGTGACAAAAATTCAGCAAAAAATGACTAAAAAATCAACAAAAAAATGACAAAAAATCAACAAAAAATTGACAACAATTCAACAAAAATGTGACAAAAATAAAAAAAGACAAAAATTCTACATAAATGTGACAAAAATTCAACAAAAAATGACAAAAATTCAACAAAAATGAAAAAAATTCAACAAAAATGTGACAAAAATTCAAAAAAAAATTGACAAAAATTCAACAAAAATGTGACAAAAATTCAACAAAAAAATGACAAAAATTCAACAAAAATGTGACAAAAACTCAACAAAAACCCACATATAAAAGCTTCCTGACGGGAGCTTACAGCCTATAGGCCAGAATAATGCCTCATTTGAAAGCTAAGACTTACAATACTGATCTTTTTCATCAAATGTTTGCCACATTTGTGAGTTTGTGCCGGTATTTTGATGCTTTTTTCAAGCAGTTTTTAGATTTGGGTAAAGGTGGGGGTTCAGGTGGTTCAGGTGGGGGTTAAGAGGTTTAATGTGTGCCCATCTACTTGCTATTGCTGATATCGAGAGTGACAGTAGCCTGAGCAGATGACCTACTTCTACCAAGAGTCCGAGACACTCCCCGTTTTATAGGTAAATGATTATATACAAACCTGCTGGAGTTTCATTTTATTATAAACACCTAGATACAATGTGCAAAGTGACAGTCACACGTTCAGTACATGATAGACCACCCTATTCCCTGACCCCTCATTCACTACATAGGCCCGCACTATATAGTCACTATATAGTCACCGATTCTGTTGGCGATTCAGACAGAAGCAGATATGCTTTTTTTTAAATCTGAATGTATTTATTGTTACAAACGTTTATTTTATGAAACAGAGCGACTGTTTTGGCACTTTTACAGGCGTTTTATTTGACATTTAAATTAAAACTATCATCAAAAAAAGAAAAAAAGAAATCACTCCACCTCAAAGACAGATTGAGCGACTACATCTGCTAAAAGTTCACTAAACTCCAGGAATAAAGTATTTCTGTGATAAAAACCAGAGACAGTGGAATATTTATGGATTAATACAAGTCAGATACTTTATATTTCACATGGATTTTACATTAATTACTATTATTACTATTATTATTACTATTACTATTATTATTCGAGAGGAAGCTGTCAGTCATTTATCAGCTCTAGCTAAAGGTTAGCAGCTAACGTTAGCATCTTTTCACCGTTTATATTTAGGTCGTTTATTCATGAGAAACACAAACACACGACTCAAAGACCTGTCTCTGTCAGGCTCTTCTCCAACTCTCGCAATGCATTGTGGTCTATATTGACCCGTTTAGTGACCATCGATGCTCACTACTTTTCGAGATGCATTGTGACCACTACATAGTCACTATATAGTCACTATATAGTCACTATAGAGTCACTATATAGTCACTGTATAGGGAATAGGGTGGACATTCGGACACAGCCTGTGTTTAAAACAGGTATCGGCTCAGTATTGGATATTTGTAGTCAATAAACCATATTGTATTTTTTTCCAGTATCGGCTCTGATATCCAATACCAGTATCCATAGTAAAAAGCACCGAAAAGCACCCTTTAAACTTTAAATAACATGTTCTTCAAGTTTAGCAGGTCATTTTTCTCTCTCATATTGTCAACTGAATCGAAAACCTATTTAAAAGTGCAGATTTTTTATCCTTTTTTGTGGCTATAGGGACACTCACTGCAGGAGCCTCATGCCGGCCGTGGCCCCCAGATAAACCGGGGTGGAGGAGTGTCTGTCTTTGGGAACGTCCCGCGCAGCTTGGTCCAGACAAGGCTCTAAACTCCGCGCCGCCCCCCCGCGCTCTCCGGCGTAGCTCGAGATGCCCCCACCTGCACACACAGAAATTACACTTTGTGGCATAATCATCATGTTGTATTAAATGAGTGAAGCAGATTGATTTGGAGAAAACTTGATGTTATGTAACACTGTGATCAGTGGCGTAGCGAGGGCACCGTGGGGCCCTGAGCGAAAGTTCACAGGGGGCCCTTCGTTACTGGTGAAACTCGGAAAATTATAATATCGTGAAAAAGTTCCTTTAACCTCTTAACTCCCGCCTGAACCGAGAGGATCTTTTTCCTCACGTCATCAGATTTTTTTTCCCATAATTTTTTTGTTGGGTATTCAACTCATTTTACACACATTACATCACATTATTGTCATTTTTTTTGTCACATTTTGGTAATTTTTTGTCAATTTTTTATCAATTTTATGTAATTTTTAAATCACATTTTTTGTCAAATATTTATCAAATTTTTGTCAAATTTTTCTCATTTTTTTGTAATTTTTTGTCACATTTTTGTAATTTTTTTGTCCATTTTTTTAATCAATTTTTTGTCATTTTTAGTCATTTTTTTGTCATTTTTTGTATTTTTTTTGGTCAATTTTTTATCACATTATTGTCATTTTTTGTCACATTTTTGTAATTTTTTTGTCCATTTTTTTTATCAATTTTTTGTCATTTTTTGTCACATTTTTTGTCACATTTTTTGTCGAATTTTTATCACATTTTTGTCCAATTTTTGTCAAATTTTGTCATATTTTTCTAATTTTTTTTTCATTTTTTTGGTCATTTTTCGTCAGTTTCTTGTGACATTTTTGCCACTTTTTCATCCATTTTTCGGCACTTTTTTGCCAATGTTTTCTCACT
Source organism: Gobius niger (assembly GCF_951799975.1). Lineage (NCBI taxonomy): Eukaryota > Metazoa > Chordata > Actinopteri > Gobiiformes > Gobiidae > Gobius > Gobius niger. Next base: position 7,852,225 of record NC_136873.1, read on the forward strand.
TTTTTGTCACATTTCCATCATTGTTTCCGTGACAGTTTTGTTCCTATTTTCCCACCTTTTTTCCAGAAGCTTTTGGCCTGGGGTAAAGCCAAACTGGAGAAAATGCGCTCGCTTCAGGCGGGAGTTAAGGGGTTAAGGGGTTCATAAAGAAGCCACCAAAGCCTGAAAGGGGTAAACAGCGCCCGATAGCATTAGTGGTGAGATAATGTAACTGCAGCACCATCATCATGAAGAAAACTCCCACCAAGCGAGTCTTCATTGTAAAGCTGTGCATAATGAGCCAGTTCAGGGGGGCCATTTCTTCGCTTCACTTCCTCGCCTCCTCACAGCCTCCATTTTGTTCTAACCGCTTGTTGTTTTCCTGGCTGTAAAGGCATGCCCTCTTACCTGTCTAGTTTATTTATCCTGCGTGTTTAATGACTGCAGGCGTGGGGCGCGGGGAGCAAAGTCCGAGTCCTCAGATGATGTGTGAGCGTCTGCTGATGACTAAGTGTATCATAGTCGAGCTATTGCTGCACAATACCAGGAAAAAATGTTTTGCAGTACTAGGGCTGGGCACCGTTACACGATACCAGTGTGGTGTCGGACAAAATGAAAGTATTGAACCGAAAAGAAAAATGTTAGATCCTGGTTTTGATGCAGTTGGTCCAGGGACTCGGTTGTTTCAGCTGAAGTAAAAAAAAAAAACTTTATTATTTCTTCATTACCCAGATCTCATGAACATAGGTGAGGGTGGGAACGTAGATCGATCGGTAAATCGAGAGCTTTGCCCCAGACTCGGCTCCCTCTTCACCACGACAGACCGATACAGCGACCGCATCACTGCCGTCTATCGATCTCACACTCCGTCCCTCACTGAGAACGAGACCCCGAGAGACTTGAGCTCCTCCACTTGAGGCAAGGACTAGAAATTCGACTGAGTTGTCACATTTTTGACACATTTCTGTCATTTTTTTGTTACATTTCTGTCATTTTTTCGTCCATTTTTTGTCATTTTTTTGTCACATTTTTGTCATTTTTTGTCACATTTTTGTCATTTTTTGTCACATTTTTGTCATTTTTTTGTCATTTTTTGTCACATTTTTGTCACATTTTTGTCATTTTTTTGTCATTTTTTGTCACATTTTTGTCACATTTTTGACATTTTTTTATCACATTTTTTGTCATTTTTTTGTCATTTTTTGTCACATTTTTGTCATTTATTTGTCACATTTTTGACATTTTTTGTCGCATTTTTGACATTTTTTTGTCAAAGTTTTACCCATTTTTGTCATTTTTTTGTTACATTTTTGTCATTTTTTGTCACATTTCTGTCCTTTTTTCGTCCATTTTTTGTCATTTTTTTGTCACATTTTTGACATTTTTTTGTCACATTTTTGACATTTTTTTGTCAAAGTTTTACCAATTTTTGTCATTTTTTTGTTACATTTTTGTCATTTTTTTGTCACATTTTTTGTCATGTTTTGTCACATTTTTGTCATTTTTTTGTCACATTTTAGTCATTTTTTGTCACATTTTAGTCATTTTTTTGTCACATTTTTTGTCATTTTTTTGTCATTTTTTGTCACATTTTAGTCATTTTTTGTCACATTTTTGACATTTTTTTGTCACATTTTTGACATTTTTTTGTGAAAGTTTTACCAATTTTTGTCATTTTTTTGTTACATTTTTGTCATTTTTTTGTCACATTTTTTGTCATTTTTTTGTCACATTTTTGTCATTTTTTGTCACATTTTTTTGTCATTTTTTCTGTCACATTTTTTGTCATTTTTTTGTCACATTTTTTTGTCATTTTTTTGTCATTTTTTTGTCATTTTTTTGTCATTTTTTTGTCATTTTTTTGTCACTGTTCATTCCATAAAAGTAATGAACAGAACCGGTGACAAAGGGCAGCCCTGGGGAGACCAACACGCACCGGGAACAGGTCTGACTTACTGCCGGCAATGCGAACCAAGCTCCTGCTGCTCATACAGGGAACGGACAGCCCTTAGCAGAGGGCCCCGGACCCCATACTCCCGGAGCACCCCCAGTGTTAATTTTGACAACATATTTTAATTTAGTCTTAGTCTTTTGACAAAAATGTAATTCGATTTTAGTCTAGTTTTAGTCAAAAAAATATCTTAAATTTTAGTCTAGTTTTAGTCAAAAAAATATCTTAAATTTTAGTCTAGTTTTAGTCAAAAAAATATCTTAAATTTTAGTCTAGTTTTAGTCGACTTTGCATTGATAATATTCATCATAATCATATTTAATGTTGTTCCTCTGCTTAATGGAGCTGCTCCACATGAACAAAGCTCAGAGCTGATCCTTTGACAGAGAATTTACATGATCTGAGGCTCTTTCAGACGCTCAATAGAAGTTTGGATGATTTTAGTCTCTCCTTTTCATTTTTATTTAGTCTCATTTTAGTCGACTAAAATATAGATACAGACGGCATCTCTGGAATCGCCCATATATGGTTATTTTTGAAAACAGTTAGGGGGGAAACAATTTTGAAAAAATGTATATTTTCTCTAATTATTCAAAAACTACTTGAACAAATGCTGAAATATGAATATAGTTTCTACTAAATAATGATATTAAGACATGGAGAGGAGCAAAGTGGTTCAACAGCCCATAAATCCATGAATAACGAAGAATGCTAACTTGATGCTACATGTTAGAATCGGGCTAATGCTAACGGTTAGCTAGCGCTAGCTACAACTGTGTGAGATCTGCTGTGAGAAAATATCCATAATGACCGGATTTACACTGGACTTTATTTATATGTGATAAATAAGTTGATATTCCCCCAGAAAATGGCAAAAAAGAGTGAAAAGTGTGTTTCTCTAAAGATTCTATTTTCCCCCTCGGCGAAGCCACGCCCCGTTTCAATGACGAGATGCCGTCTGTATCTATCTGGACATTTTAGTCATAGTTTTAGTCTCATGAAAAACTTTTAATTTAGTTTTTGTCCAATTTTAGTCGTCAAAAACAACACTTTGACTAAAATTAAGACTAAATATTATAGTTGATGAAATTAACACTGCAATGAAGTAAATCTATGGCAAATAAAGGAACTTTATCCAGGAACTATCGGCCGGATCCTGCATTGCACATGATCAAATTAAAGATCTAGAAACTGTAGAAAAACAGGAGTAAACAGCCTCCATGTGTGTTGGGATGACTGATGCTCATCATGAGAATAGCTGGGGTGGGTGCAGACTGGGCGCCATCCTTCAGCCAGTCCGTCTGCAGGCAGCTGTGTCGCTCACGGCTCGGTTCGGGGTGGATGAATGCTGAAGCTGTGAGTGGAGAGGAGGTTGTTTTGACATGCAGTACCTTTGACGTGACACTCGCTGTGCTGCGTGACGATGCCGGTGCCATTCTGCTTGTCCGCTCTCCACTTGTAGATGAAGAGAGCGGTGTGTGAGGAGCCGGCGTCCAGCACGATCCCATACTGCAACACAGGACAGAGCTGTTGACCTCTGAACTCCCGCCTGAGCCGAGAGGAGCTTTCTCCTCACGGCACTTTTTTTTTCCATCATTTTTTTGTTGGGTATTCAAGTCATTTTTGTAACTTTTTTGTCATTTTTTGTCATTTTTTAATCTAATTTTTGTCAATTTTTTGTGTCAAGTTTGTATCACATTTTTGTCACATTTGTCATTTTTTCATCAATTTTTTGTCATTTTTTCGTCATTTTTTTTGTGCAATTTTTGGTCATTTTTTGTCACATTTTTGTAATTTTTTTGTCCAATTTTTATCAAATTTTTGTCACATTTTTGTCATTTTTTGTCATTTTTTGTCAATTTTTTATCATTTTTTTGTCACATTTTTGTCAATTTTTTATCATTTTTTGTCATATTTTTTGTCAATTTTTTATCATTTTTTTGTCATTTTTTTGTCATTTTTTTGTCATTTTTTTGTCATTTTTTTGTCATTTTTTTGTCCAATTTTTATCACATTTTTGTCACATTGTTGTCATTTTTTGTCAGTTTTTTGTCGTTTTTTGTCACATTTTTTGTCACATTTTTGTCAATTTTTTTATCATTTTTTCGTCAATTTTTTAGCAATTTTTTGTAATTTTTTGTCACATTTTGTCACATTTGTGTCTTTTTTTGGTCACATTTTAGTCATTTTTTTGTCCAATTTTTATCCAATTTTTATCCAATTTTTATCACATTTTTGTCACATTTTTGTCATTTTTTGTCACATTTTAGTCATTTTTGTCATTTTTTGTCAATTTTTGTCACATTTGGGGCAAATTTTTGTCATTTTTTCGACATTTTTTTGTCAATTTCTTGTCACATTTTTGCCACTTTTTCATCAATTTGTCATCACTTTTTTGTCAATGTTTTCTCACTTTTTTGTCACATTTCCATCATTCCATCATACACGATTGTGTTCAGTTCTACAGGATTTCTTTTTACAGAAACATTCTCAAGCCGTCCTCGACATTCAGTGCAGTCGATGCCTCTTAAAGGGATATTTCAGGATTTTTGACATAGGGCCTCATTTCCTAGTTTTCCAGAGTGTTGCTGATTTCTGGAGATATTTTTTTTTTTGTAATTCAAGCAGTTCTTATATTTGAAGAGTTTCGTGGCGCTAGGCTAGTGCAAGGCTAGTGCATTTCTATGGTATCAGCTAGCCTGCATTAAAAACCTCTTCAAAACCATGGGGTCGTCCAGAAATCAACAACACTCTGGATACCTAGGGAATGAGGCCCTATGTCAAAAATCCTGAAACATCCCTTTAATCCTCCAGCCAGGTGTTTCTGACCATCAACCTGGCTCCACATCCGGAGATGGTCCCCGGTTCATCGAATAATCCGCATCCTGGGGCTTTAACGATCCCAGATTTGTGCTGGTGTGGCTTAACAGTACCCAACCCTGTTCCATATGGTCCCATAAAGGCTTCATAATAAAAAATGTAAACACTAGAGCACAGAGCAAACCGAAAACGTCACTGCACGTTCCCTCAAGTGTGAGAGTGCGAGTTTTCACACTTCAAAGTCGCCTTCACATCCACTCTCTCCACGTCTCCTTTCACTCCTGTCAGTATTTGAGTCGGTAGATGAAGAGAGCGGTGTGTGAGGAGCCGGCGTCCAGCACAATCCCATACCGCCGATCTTTTTCCTCACGGCAGATTTTTTTTCCATCATTTTTTTGTCGGGTATTCAACTCATATTTGTCACATTTTTGTCATTTTTTCGTCAATTTTTTTTATCACATTTTGGTCAAATTTTTTTCATTTTTTTCCCCATTTTTTTTCATTTTTTTTTCTTTTTTTTTTCATATTTTTTTTTCATTTTTTTGTCTTTTTTATCACATTTTTTATCACATTTTTGTCTTTTTTGTCATTTTTTTGTTCTTTTTTTTGTCCAATTTTTATCACAATTTTTTTGTCATTTTTTACAATTTTTTTGCAATTTTTTGTCATTTTTTCGACAATTTTTTGTCAATTTCTTGTGACATTTTTGCCACTTTTACATCAATTTTTCGTCACTTTTTTGTCAATGTTTTCTCACTTTTTTTGTCACATTTCCATCATTTTTTTGTCGGGTATTCAACTCATTTTTGTAACTTTTTTGTCACATTTTTGTCATTTTTTCGTCAATTTTTTTTTATCACATTTTGGTCAAATGTGGTCATTTTTTTGTCATTTTTTTCTTCATTTTTTTGTCTTTTTTTTCATTTAAAAAAAAACAAACAATTTTTTTCCATTTTTTATCACATTTTTTTTGTCATTTTTTGTCTTTTTTTTATTTCTTTTTTCTTTTTTTTGTCCAATTTTTATCACATTTTTTTTTTTGGTCATTTTTGTCTTTTTTTTGCAATTTTTTGTCATATTTTTGACAATTTTTTGTCAATTTTTTGTCACATTTCCATCATTTTTTTGTCGGGTATTCAACTCATTTTTGTAACTTTTTTGTCACATTTTTGTCATTTTTTCGTCCATTTTTTTATCACATTTTTGTCAATTTTTTGTCAATTTTTTTGTCAAATTTGTATCAAATTTTTGTCAATTTTTTATCAAATGTTTGTCAGATTTTTGTCTTTTTTTTGGTTATTTTTTTTCCACACTTTTTTCCACACTTCAAAGTCGCTTTCACATCCACTCTCTCTCACTCCTGTCAGTATTTGAGTCGGTGATGCTGTTTCCTCACACAATCACCTCCCCCAATGCAAAACACACACCATCATTAAAGAGGAAACCCTCGTACTCAGGCTCCCCCGTCACTTATGAAGGACCCGCTTGTTAGAGCTGACTCGGAGCGTTGCCAGCAGCGTTTGTTAACGGAGGTCTTCTCACTCCGCGTGTGGTCGTTCGGCTTTAATGTAGTTCTAAAGAAACCCGGGGATTTGAGGCCGTGAGTACAAGAATTACAGCCGGGAGGGAGCAGCGGGACGGACCTGAGCTGAATCTTAATGTCGGCGGTGGAGAAACAGTAAACAGCTGCCTTACGGTGTTCACACGTTCTGCCGGGAGGGAAGGCGCTACAGACGGTTTCTTTAAAAGTTCCTCTCCGACCCCCCTGCTGGGACATACAGGGGCGGACTGGGACTGAAAAACAGCCTTAACCGAGAGCATTTTCTCCAGTTCGGCTTTTTATTATTATTTTTTTCATCGGTATCATCAGCAAAAAGAAGCAAAATCATTCATATAAATAATAAATAATAGCGGTCCCAAAATGGAACCTTGTGGCGCACCATACTCCACGGAATTCCGTTTAGATTCATGTTTTTTGATACTGGGCTTTACCCAAATCTAAAAGCTTCCTCGACTGGAGAGCAACAATGTAACGCCTCATTTGAAAGCTAAGACCCACAAAACGGACCTTTTTCCTCGCGCTCGTGTCGTGTCACCTTTTGCATGTTTTTTTTTTTTTTTTCATTTTTGTCACTTTTTGGTTGAGCTTTTTGTCGAATTTTGGGAATTTTTTTTGCTGAGTTTTTGTCACATTTTTGTTGAATATTTGTCACATTTTTTGTTGAATTTTTGTCACATTTTCGTTGATTTTTTGTTGATTTTTTGTCACATTTTTGTCACATTTTTTGTTGAATTTTTGTCACATTTCCGTAGATTTTTGGTTGATTTTTTGTCACATTTTCGTTGATTTTTTGTTGATTTTTTGTCACATTTTTGTCACATTTTTTGTTGAATTTTTGTCACATTTCCGTTGATTTTTTGTTGATTTTTTGTCACATTTTCGTTGATTTTTTGTCACATTTTTGTCACATTTTTGTAATTTTTTTGTTGAGTTTTTGTCACTTTTTGTTGAATAATAATGGTCCCAAAATTGAACCTTGTGGTGCACCATACTCCACGGAATTCCTTTTAGATTCATGTTTTTTTTTACACTGGGCTTTACCCAAATCTAAAAGCTTCTCGACTGGAGAGCAACAATGTAACGCCTCATTTGAAAGCTAAGACCCACAAAAGTGACGGAAACTTTTAGTCGCCACATTTTTGTCATATTTTTGTTGTTTTTTTAATCATTTTTTTCTATCATTTTTGTTGTGTTTATCTCACGTTTTTGTCGACTTTTCATCCTCTTTTTCTCGCCATTTTGATCTTTTGGCTGTGGAACACCTCATTTGAAAGCTAAGACCCACAAAACGGACCTTTTTCCTCGCGCTCGTGTCGTGTCACCTTTTGCATGGTTTTTGTTGTTGTTTTTTTCATTTTTGTCACTTTTTGGTTGAGCTTTTTGTCGAATTTTTGTAATTTTTTTGTTGAATTTTTGTCACATTTTCGTTGATTTTTTGTTGCATTTTTGTCAAATTTTTTGTTGAATTTTTGTCACATTTTCGTTGATTTTTTGTTGATTTTTTGTTGCATTTTTTGTTGAATTTTTGTCACATTTTTGTCACTTTTTCGTCACATTTTTGTCACTTTTTCGTCAATTTTTTTTTTATTTTTTTTGTTGCATTTTTGTCACATTTTTGTCACTTTTCTGTTGAGTTTTTGTCACATTTTTGTCGAGTTTTTAATCATTTTTTCTATAATTTTTTGTTGTGTTTTTTGTCCGTGTTTTTCTCATGTTTTCATCCTCTTTTTGTCGCTATTTTGATGCTTTTCTTTTTAGCGATTACATTTTGGTAAAGCTCGGCACAGTAAAGTGAAAATTACTGTGCGGATTTCGAACTACTCCTGGTATTATTACGCCTCACAATATAGTCCCCCCTTTTATCCGCTTAGAAAATCCACATTGTTTAATTTTGTGTAATTATACTTTGTAGTGGAACACTTCACGTAACCATATTTAAATAGGGAAAACGTGGAAGAGCTTGGTAGCCTTCACTGGCAGTTGACGATGATCACAGTGAATCATCGCATTATTACTGCATATTATTTATGTTAGGAAGTTATGGAACACACATTTTGCGAGAGAAATGTCTATAAACTTGTGTGTAAAAGTCTCAGAGGACGATTTGTTCAGAGGGTCATCTGCTCCTCAATATCAAGGCTCATACGACACAAACACAGGCTTGAAAAGTGCAATACAGTGTTATTACCATGATGACAGTGTAACGAACATTTGAAAGCCGAGACCTACAGAACTCATCTAAACTGAGCTTTTAAATCGTGTTGTTGTTGTCACTTTCTTGACATTTCTATATATTGATTTTTAACCCCTTGACTCCCACCTGAACCGAGCATATTTTCTCCAGTTTGGCTTTACCCCAGTCCAAAAGCTTCTGGGGAAAAAGGTGAGGAAATAGCGACAGAACTGAGATGAAAACAATGATGGAAATGTGAGAAAAAAGTGAGAAAACATTGATGAAAAAGTGACGAAAAATTGATGAAAAATTGGCTAAAGTGTCACAAGAAATTGACAAAAAATGGATGAAAAAAAATGACAAAAAATGTGATCAAAAATTGACAAAAAATTGACGAAAAAATGAGAAAAAAGTGACAAAATGTGACAAAAAAATTACAAAAATTGGACCAAAAAAATGTGAAAAATGTAACAAAAAAATGACAATAATTTGATAAAAAAATGGACGGAAAAATGAAAAAAAAGTGACAAAAATGACACATAAAATGACGAAAAAAATGACAAAATGTGGAAAAAAAAGACAAAAAAATGTCAAAAAATGTGATAAAAAATGAAGAAAAAATTGACGAAAAAATGAGAAAAATGTGACAAAAAATTTGACAAAATTTGACAAAAAATATGACAAAAAATTGACCGAAAAATGACAAAAATGTAACAAAAAATGACTAAAATGTGATAAAAATGTGACAAAAAACGAAAAAAATGTCAAAATTGTAACAAAAAAATGACAATAATTTGATAAAAAATTGACGAAAAAATGAAAAAAAGTGACAAAAAATTTGACAAAATTTGACAAAAAATATGACAAAAAATTGACCGAAAAATGACAAAAATGTAACAAAAAATGACTAAAATGTGATAAAAATGTGACAAAAAATGAAAAAAAGTGACAAAAAAATAACCAAAAAATGACAGAAAAATGACTAAAGAAGTGATAAAAAATTGACGAAAAAATGACAAAAAATGTAACAAAAAAATGACAATAATTTGATAAACAATTGACGAAAAAATGAAAAAAATGTACAAAAATGTTACAAAATGTGACAAAAAAATGACCAAAAATTGACCAAAAAAATGAATAACCAACAAAAAAGTGATGGAAAAAAAATCTGATGACGTGAGGAAAAAGATCCTCTCGGTTCAAGCGGGAGTTAAGAGGTTAAATTTATTTTTCCATCACTTTTCTGTAACTCTTTTGTTGCTTCCTTTTCATCCTCGTTTCAGTCTCTGTCACTATATTGACACTTTTTCCAAGAAGAGAAAATGTGCTCGGTTCACGTGGGGGTTAAGAGGTTAAACGGGTTAAAATACATGCCTTCATTTTACTATATTAAAACAAACATATACTTATACATAATATACTATCACTTGACACACACATGACACAGGCAACACAAGCGCCCCCGCCCCTCGCTCACCATGAAGCCGGGCGCCTCGGGGACGTCCCTCGTGGGCAGCGCGAGCAGCAGGATGGCCACGAGCCCCACGGACAGCAGCGCGAGGGGCACGAGCGTGGAGCCCCGGCCGCGAGCGGAGTCCCGCGCCATGTCAGCGAGGAGCCACGGACGGAGGAGTCACGGAGGAGTCCGCGAGGAGGAGTCCGCGAGGAGGAGTCCGCTGCTCTCCGCGCGACGTCCCGCCTCTTGTGGCTGCACCTGACGCTGCTTTACATAATTTATCAGAAGCGGCTGAATCTGCCTCTGCTCGCGCCTCCTCCGCGTGGGGGAAACGTGGAGCCTTTAGCTAACCCGCGCTAATTAGCATCAAGCTGTGTGATGTGGCCTTATTGTTACATTTAATACAAATACATCCGAGGTCAGGAACATTGTAGCTAACATTTAACCTCTTAACACCCGCCTTAACCGAGCACGTTTTCTCCAGTTTCGGCTTTACTCAAATCTAAAAGCTTCTCTTGACTGGAGTTTGCAGCCTGTGTGTAACGGCTTATTTGAAAGATCGACAAAAAGGCCCTAAGGGAATATTTTTCCTTGTTGTTGACATCGCTAGTTTAAAGGTTTTTTTCATTGCTTTCATTGCTGCCTTTTCGTCACTTTTTCATCACTTTTTTTGTCATTTTTTCATCACATTTTTGTAACTTTTTTGTTGCTTTTTTGTCACTTTTTGTCACATTTTTGTCACTTTTTTGTTGCTTTTTTGTCAGATTTTTTCATCACATTTTTGTCATTTTTTCATCACATTTTTGTAACTTTTTTGCCACTTTTTTGTTGCTTTTTGGTCACATTTTTGTCACTTTTTGTCATTTTTTCGTCAATTTTTTGGTCACATTTTTGTCGCTTTTTTGTCACATTTTAGTCATTTTTTTGTTGTATTTTTGTCACTTTTTTTGTCACTTTTTGTCACATTTTAGTCATTTTTTTGTCCATTTTTTGTCACTTTTTCGTTGCTTTTTTGTCACTTTTTTATCAGATTTTTTCATCATATTTTTGTCACTTTTTCGTCACATTTTTGTCACTTTTTCGTTGCTTTTTGTCACTTTTTTGTCAATTTTTTGTCATTTTTTCATCATATTTTTGTCACTTTTTCGTTGCATTTTCGTCACTTTTTCGTCCATTTTTTGTCACTTTTGTTGCATTTTTGTCATTTTTTCGTCAAATTTTTGTCATTTTTTCATCATATTTTCGTCACTTTTTTGTTGCATTTTTGTCACTTTTTCATATTTTTTTTCATCGCATTTTTTACATTTTTTGTCACTTTTTTGTCACTTTTTTGTCACATTTTTGTTGCATTTTTGTAATTTTTTCGTCAAATTTTTATCATTTTTTCATCATATTTTTGTCACTTTTTCGTTGCATTTTTGTCACTTTTTCGTTGCATTTTTTGTCACTTTTTTTTTAGAACTCTGGGTTTTTGTTGCTATTTCGATGCTCTTTCCTTCAGAAGAAGCTTTTGGATTTACCAAAGTAGAAAATATGCTCTGTTCAGGCGGGGGTTAAGAGGTTCATACAAATGGTTCATCTTTTTATAGTCCGTTTTTCATTATTGACTTTAGCATAAACTGTGAAAGGTCTGCTTAGTAAATTATTCATACTATTGTACTAAAACTATATATTATTTAAAGTGAATACTGCAGCTATTGAACTGTAATTATAGATGGTTATTCAGTGACAGTCAGGCAGGTTTGAGATCCTTGTTTTTGGTGCGTGAGGATTTGCATGTGAAGAGCAACTGCCTTCAGGCCGTCCTCATTTGCCTGGGAAGTGAGGGGAATCACCTGCATGGATCAAGCTTGTATTTTTAGGCTTTATTGTCCCCCACAGGCCAAACTGCTCTCGGTTAAGGCAAGGGGTAAGAGGTTAAAATGCCAACGAAGTAAGTAAAAGTAATTCCGATGCACAACATTGATTGGACGTTTAACAGAGAGCAGGAAAAATGTAAACATCATCATTTTAAAGAAATTGGCTGTTGAAGTATCGACATTTTCCATCTAATCTGTCCGCTCCAAAACCCAGAGGAAATCCACCCAGATACAAGAGAACATGCCCTCAATAGACCTTTCTGTGGATGAAAAAATGACAAAAATGAGATGGAAAAAATGAAAAAATGTGAGAAAAAATGTGACAAAAATATGATATAATGTAACAAAAAAGTGGAAAAAAATGTGAAGAAAAAATGACAAAAATGTGTTAAAAAAATGACAAAAATAAGATGAAAAAATGACAAAAAAATTGACAAAAATATGATAAAAATGTGAACAAAATGTGACGAAAAAAGTGACAAAAATGTGACCAAAAAATGACAAAAATGTGACAAAAAATGACAAAAATGTGAAGAAAATGTGACCAAAAGGCGACGAAAAAATTTCAAAAATGTGACAAAAATGAGATGAAAAAAGCGACAATAATGTGACAAAAATATGATATAATGTGACAAAAATGTGAAGAAAAAATAACCAAAATGTAACAAAAATTAGATGAAAAAATGACAAAAATATGATAAAAATGTGACAAAAATGTGACAAAAAAATGACAAAAAATGACCAAAATGTGAAGAAAATGTGACCAAGAGGCGACGAAAAAATTACAAAAATGTGAAGAAAATGTGACAAAAAGGCGACAAAAATGTGCCAAAAAATATAGCAAACATGCGACGAAAAAATTACAAAAATATGACTAAAATGCGATAAAAAAGTGACAAAAAATGCCAGGCCTTTCACAGTTTATGCTAAAGTCAATCATGAAAAGCCGACTATAAAAAGATGAACCATTTGTATTAACCGCTTAAACAGAGCACCTGAGCATATTTCCTCCTTTGCAAATCTAAAAGCTTCTGGAAAAAACTACATAGCGACAAAAACCCAGACTTCAAAACGTGACAAAAATGAAACGAAAAAGTGCGACAAAAAAGTGACGAAAAAATGACAAAAATGTGATGAAAAAATGACAAAAATGTGATGAAAAAAGTGACAAAAATGTGATGAAAAAAGTGACAAAAATGTGATGAAAAAAGTGACAAAAATGCAACAAAAAAGTGACAAAAAATGGACGAAAAAGTGACAAAAATGTGATGAAAAAATGACAAAAATGTGATGAAAAAATGACAAAAATGTGATGAAAAAATGACAAAAATGTGATGAAAAAATGACAAAAATGTGATGAAAAAATGACAAAAATGTGATGAAAAAATGACAAAAATGTGATGAAAAAATGACAAAAATGTGATGAAAAAATGACAAAAATGTGATGAAAAAATGACAAAAATGTGATGAAAAAATGACAAAAATGTGATGAAAAAATGACAAAAATGTGATGAAAAAATGACAAAAATGTGATGAAAAAATGACAAAAATGTGATGAAAAAAGTGACAAAAATGTGATGAAAAAAGTGACAAAAATATGATGAAAAAATGACAAAAATGTAACAAAAAAGTGACAAAAAATGGACGAAAAATGTGACGAAAAAGTGACAAAAATATGATGAAAAAATGACAAAAAAATGACAAAAATGTGATGAAAAAATGACAAAAATGTGATGAAAAAAGTGACAAAAATATGATGAAAAAATGACAAAAATGTGATGGAAAAAGTGACAAAAATGTGATGAAAAAGTGACAAAAATGTGATGAAAAAGTGACAAAAATATGATGAAAAAATGACAAAAATGTGATGAAAAAGTGACAAAAATGCAACAAAAAAGTGACAAAAAATGGAAGAAAAAGTGACAAAAATGTGACGAAAAAGTGACAAAAATGTGACGAAAAAGTGACAAAAATATGATGAAAAAATGACAAAAATGTGATGGAAAAAGTGACAAAAATGTGATGAAAAAGTGACAAAAATGTGATGAAAAAGTGACAAAAATATGATGAAAAAATGACAAAAATGCAACAAAAAAGTGACAAAAAATGGACGAAAAAGTGACAAAAATGTGACGAAAAAGTGACAAAAATATGATGAAAAAATGACAAAAAAAATGACAAAAAAATGACAAAAAGCAACAGCAACACTTACTTCACTGCTTATGCAAATGAATGAAAACATCTAATCGTTTACTTGCAATTGTACAATAGAAGATGCGACCATTAGAGCGACATTCATAAATCACCCAAATCAGCTGAAGTGAAGTGTGAAGGCCCAGAGCGGAGGAGCCCGAACTGGCCCAGGGCTAAACGGAGCTTTGCATGTAAAGAGACTCTATGCAAAAACCCGGCTATTTTCCTTCAAATGGAAAGACTTGTCGAGTTTTATCACCGAAGTTTGACATTTTACAACACCTCGAAGGAAGGTTTGAGCCAGAATACACACTTTTACAAGAGTGGAGACTAACATCAACAATCATTTTAAAGGATGAAACCCACACATTTGCTTTATTATCCCCAGGAAATGCTTCATTACTGAGTGTTATTTCTCTCCCATACTGTAGCTGTAGTCAGTAGATAATAGTTCAGCTTCATAGACTCGCGTCGTAAACCCCACTTTGCAAAACAAATGTGCAGTGAGTGTGGCTCCACCTCAGGAGTTGCTGAGCTGTGGGGATGAAAATAGGGGGAAGTGAGACCCCTGGTGGCCACTGGCGGAGTCGGGGAGAGCCTGGGCCACAGTGTGATAGATGGGGATATTAAAGTAGCTAAAGTAGTAGTAGTTTCAGTGTATAAATGGATCAACAAAATGGACAAAACAGCTTCTTTACATTTGTTTGCATTCGGTTGCTTTAATACCTGAACAATACATGTATACGCTATACTAAAACATCTGTCATCTAGAACCAGAAACCTTTTTTGTCCCACGTACCCGTTGAGGCTTTAATTTATACACATGTCTTTTTTACTGTTTTTCTTGTCTTTTTTTGATGGATTTTTGTCACTTTTTTGATGGATTTTTGTTACTTTTTTACTGTTTTTCTTGTCTTTTTTGCTGGATTTTTGTCTTTTTTTTTGCTGGATTTTTGTCTTTTTTTTTGCTGGATTTTTGTCTTTTTTTTGCTGGATTTTTGTCTTTTTTTTGCTGGATTTTTGTCATTTTTTAAATGGATTTTTGTCATTTTTTTAATGGATTTTTGTCATTTTTTTAATGGATTTTTGTCATTTTTTTAATGGATTTTTGTCACTCGGTCATACCGCCTTTGCTCTGCCCAATCCCGTCAGATCTTGGAAGCTAAGCAGGGAAGGGCCTGGTCGGTACTTGGATGGGAGACCGTTTGGTAACACCAGGAAGCCTGGGGTGAATGTGGTGTGTGAGTGAGTGGTTGGTGGTGGTCGGAGGGGCCGATGGCGCAGACTGGTTGCCTCGCTTCCGTCAGTTTACCCCAGGGCAGCTGTGGCTACAACAGTAGCTTATCACCACCGAGTATGGACTGAATGAATAATGACGACAATGTAGCGCTTTGAGAAACTTGTTAATACAGGCTTGTAAAGCGCATTACAAGTGTAAGGCATTATTATTATTATTATTACTTTTTTGATGGATTTTTTTAAAGGCAACAAATAATCGTTTGAATAATCGTGATTTCAATTATGACAAAAAATAATCGTGATTGTTATTTTTTCAATAATCGAGCAGCCCTAATCACAGTTGCCGTTCCTAAACCTAAACCTAACTCTAACCCCTGACTTTGTTTGATAAGATCAGTGTTTTAATCATATGTAAGATGGAGTGAGAGAGTCAGATTTTCATGTTCGATGTGAAAATGAAAGGCGGCTCTCACTCCTTTGTTATCGCTTAAACCCCTGTTTTAACTACGGTCCCGGGTTTTGCATGGGACGGCCAGCTTCCACGCTCTCCTCATTTCACTATGAAGTGATATGGAAATGAGCCCTTTTACTCACAAAATGCAAACTCATCAGCACTACTAATGTCTACTAAGTGTTTTGGGCGAAAAGCATAAAGGTCTTAACGGTTAGCTAGAGCTGCTAAATGATCGATAGCTTCTCCTCTCAGATCTCATTAATATTTACCCATAAATAATAAACTGTTACTGAATTTGGATGGTGTTTTTTTAGTGAGTTTGGTGCTGTAGTGCACTCATTCTGCTGGATGTTTGGACACAACAACCAACGTTTAAATTCACCCTCCAGAAATGTTGCAAATGATGATTCCAACTATGTAAACAAATGTCCAGTTAAATCGATAATGGTCGTGAAGAAGGATCCTGTAAACATTTTAGTTTATATTTAACCTCTCAACTCCTTTTTCCTCACGTCATCAGATTTTTTTTCCATCATTTTTTTGTCGGGTGTTCAACTCATTTGTGTAGCTTTTATGTCATTTTTTTGTGATTTTTTGCAATGTTTTTGTCACATTTTTGTAAATTTTTTGTGATTTTTACATCCATTTTTTATCACATTATTGTCATTTTTTTGTCACATTTTGGTCATTTTTTGTCACATTTTTGTCACATATTTGTAATTTTTTCGTCAATTTTTTATCAATTTTTTGTCATTTTTTTAAATATTTTTTGTCATTTTTTCGTCATTTTTTTATAAATTTTTTGTCATTTTTTAAATCATTTTTGTCATTTTTTAAATCATTTTTGTATCATTTTTGTATCATTTTTGTCATTTTTGTATCATTTTTGTCATTTTTTAAATCATTTTTGTCATTTTTGTATCATTTTTGTCATTTTTGTATCATTTTTGTCATTTTTTCGTCAAATTTTTATCATTTTTTGTCTTTTTTTTAATCATTTTTGTCATTTTTTCATCAATTTTTGTGTCACTTTTTTGTAATTTTTTCGTCAATTTTTTCGTCAATTTTTTCGTCAATTTTTTATCATTTTTTGTCATTTTTTTTTGTGTGAGTTTGGTGCTGTAGTGCACTCATTCTGCTAGATATTTGGACACAACAACCAACGTTTAAATTCACCCTCCAGAAATGTTGCAAATGATGATTCCAACTATGTAAACAAATGTCCAGTTAAATCGATAATGGTCGTGAAGAAAACTTTATAAAGGCCTTATATCATGCAAAATCAACTTTTTGGCGCTTTTATCCATGTCGTTTTGCTATTTCCTTATCAAAAACACCCCCAGATTGCGCTCCATAGTGGTAGTGGTACAATATATCATATAAATGCCTATACTTAACTTTGGAATGGCTAAAATAGCAGGATACAGATCCTTTAAAACAAACAGTTAGTGTATGAGCTAGACACATTTGAGAACTGCGGCGAGAGAAGATATTAAATCTCCTAAGGCATTGTGAGAAAAAGATGAATCGGAAACAAAAGCTTTAGTTGTTTTTTTTTAATTGAAAATGTTGTTTTTTTGGTTTTCGATTAAAATGTGATTATTACGATTAATCAATGAAAGATCCTGTAAACATTTTAGTTTGTATTTAACCTCTTAACTCCCGCCTGAACCGAGAGGATCTTTTTCCTCACGTCATCAGATTTTTTTTCCATCATTTTTTTGTTGGGTGTTCAACTCATTTTTGTAACTTTTTTGTGATTTTTTTGTGATTTTTTGCAATGTTTTTGTCACATTTTTGTCACATTTTTGTTATTTTTTTGTCATTTTTGTCACATTTGTCATTTTTTCATCATTTTTAAAAATCATTTTTTGATCATTTTTTGTCACATTTTTGTCATTTCTTTGTCAATTTTTTTCGTCAATTTTTTATCAATTTTTTGTCACTTTTTTGTCACATTTTTGTCACATTTGTCATTTTTTCATCATTTTTTAAAATCATTTTTTTGTCATTTTTTGTCACATTTTTTCGTCAATTTTTTATCAATTTTTTGTAATTTTTGTGTCACTTTTTTATCACATTTTTGTAATTTTTTTGTGATTTTTACATCCATTTTTTATCACATTTGTCATTTTTTGTCACATTTGTCATGACAAAATCATTTTTTTGTCATTTTTTGTCATTTTTTCGTCCATTTTTTTCGTCAATTTTTTATCAATTTTTTGTCACTTTTTTGTCACTTTTTTGTCACATTTGTCATTTTTTCATCATTTTTTTTCCATCATTTTTTTGTCATTTTTTGTCACATTTTTGTCATTTTTTTGTCCATTTTTTTCGTCATTTTTTGTCATTTTTGTGTAATTGTTTTGTCAAATTTTTATTGAATTTTTGTCATTTCTTCGTCAATTTTTTGTCAATTTCTTGTGACATTTTTGCCACTTTTTCATCAATATTTTCTCACTTTTTTCACACATTTCCATCATTGTTTTCGTCTCAGTTTTGTTGCTATTTCCACAGCTTTTGGACTGGGGTAAAGCCAAACTGGAGAAAATGTGCTCGGTTCAGGCGTGAGTTAAGGGGTTAAGTGTTTTTATTCATGAACAATGCTCCACATGCGATAAAAAAACAACTGTCTCCATTCATTAGTGTCTAGAGACCTATCGTGCAGTTATTGCTGACTGTTTCTTATGCCCCGTCGCGTCAGCTGTTTTCCTCCGACTCTCGCAATGCATTGTGGTAGTTTGACCTGTTATATTGAGTGTTGAGTCTTTCAGAATGCAGAGTTTCCCATCACGGCAATGAACAGTCTGTAAACCGGCTCTTCCTGGTTCGAAACACAAACATTATGGAGGAAAGGATGTGAATACTGTGAGCTTTCAGGATGTGCTCATTACTGCAGGTTTAATTCTCCGTACGTTGCTACGCTGAGGTGGTATTGCCTCGGAGCCATCACCTAGGGCTGTGCAATTAATCGAAATTCGATTCCGATTTCGATTACAACAGTAAACGATTACAAAATTAGCATAATCGCAAAAAATCATTTCAAATTTATTTTTATTTTTTTTATTTTTTTTATTCGAATTTTTAATTTTTGGATTGTTGTCACTTTTTTGCTGGATTTTTGTCTTTTTTTTTGCTGGATTTTTGTCTTTTTTTGCTGGAGTTTTATCTTTTTTTTTGCTGGAGTTTAGTCTTTTTTTTGCTGGATTTTTGTCACTTTTTTGCTGGATTTTTGTCATTTTTCTGCTGAATTTTTGTCATTTTTTTTGCTGGATTTTTGTCTTTTTTTGCTGGATTTTAGTCACTTTTCTGCTGGATTTTTGTCACTTTTCTGCTGGATTTTTGTCACTTTTCTGCTGGATTTTTGTCACTTTTCTGCTGGATTTTTGTCACTTTTCTGCTGGATTTTTGTCATTTTTCTGCTGGATTTTTGTCACTTTTCTGCTGGATTTTTGTCACTTTTCTGATGGATTTTTTTCTTTTTTCTGATGGATTTTTGTCACTTTTTTGCTGGATTTTTGTCACTTTTTTGCTGGATTTTTGTCATTTTTTTGCTGGATTTTTGTCACTTTTCTGCTGGATTTTTGTCACTTTTCTGCTGGATTTTTGTCACTTTTCTGCTGGATTTTTGTCACTTTTCTGATGGATTTTTGTCTTTTTTCTGCTGGATTTTTGTCACTTTTTTGCTGGATTTTTGTCACTTTTTTGCTGGATTTTTGTCTTTTTTTTGCTGGATTTTTGTCACTTTTCTGCTGGATTTTTGTCATTTTTTTGCTGGATTTTTGTCACTTTATTGCTGGATTTTTTTTAAAGGCAACAAATAATCGTGATTATTATTTTTTCAATAATCGAGCAGCCCTACCGTCACCTGTCCCCGTCTCATTATTGCCAGGGACGGACGGCGCTCTCGTTGTCGCCCCGCATTAATCCGCCGCGCCCTGACGGCTCCCGGGGGCCCCTCCCTCCGCCCTCGCCGCCTCATCACGCATGCACACAGCGGGGCCCGAGCCGATGGATGTCACGCTGCTCCCTGGCAAACGGGGAAGCGACCGCGGGTTTCCTACGCGGGGACGTGGCATTTAAAAGTCAACGCAGCGGCCCACAATTAACCTTTATAATGGAGCAGAATATAATCACAGAGGAGCCAAGACCTAGAACCAGAGTGTGCTTTTAAAGACGCTTTCTTTAATGTGTTTCTGTCTTCGTTCTGTCTTATGTAAATGATGAAGGCAAGTCTTAGCAAATCAAATGGTTCTGTGCGCCCAGGTGGTGAGCTATACGTGGGGATTAACCTCTTAATTCCCGCCTGAACGGATCCCATTTTCTCCAGTTTGGCTTTGCCCTATATCAAAAAGGTTCTTGGGGGAAAAAAGCACCAAAACAGCCACAAAAAGTGAGAAGAAAACAAGGATGGAAACGCGACAAAAAAGAGACAAAAATTCAACAAAATGTGACAAAAACTCAACAAAAATGTGACAAAAATTCAACAAAAATTCAACAAAAATTCAACAAAAATTCAACAAAAATGTACCAAAAAGTGAAAAAAAATGTCAAAAATTCAGCAAAAATGTGACAAAAATGTGACAAAAATGTGACAAAAATGTGACAAAAATGTGACAAAAATTCAACAAAAATGTGACAAAAATGTGACAAAAATTCATCAAAAATTCATCAAAAATGTGACAAAAATTCAACAAAAATGTGACAAAAATTCAACAAAAACTCAACAAAAATGTGACAAAAATGTGACAAAAATTCATCAAAAATGTGACAAAAATTCAACAAAAATGTGACAAAAATTCAACAAAAACTCAACAAAAATGTGACAAAAATTCTACAAAAATGTGACAAAAATTCATCAAAAATGTGACTAAAATTCAACAAAAATGTGACAAAAATTCATCAAAAATTCTACAAAAATGTGACAAAAATGTGACAAAAATTCAACAAAAATGTGACCAAAAAGAAAAAAAAAGTTTTGTGGGTCTTAGCTTTCAAATGACAGTCATGACCTATATAACGGCCAAAGAGGACAGAATGCATTTGGTTCAGGCGGGTGGTAAGAGGTTAAAAGAACAGGCCACCGTTTTTCCAGACTGAGACATGTTCTTACCTGAGCTTAGACGAGTTGATCCGTACCTGTCTGGTCTTGGTGCAGGTGGAAGAGAGTTCCAACTTCACTCTGATTTGGAGCCATTGGAATACATTGGGAGAGGCCAAATGCTAACAACATCTTTGGTCCTGTTCCTTTAAGTGGAGAAAGGATGATGCATGTTTTAACTCCCTGATAAAGTATTTAAACACCATAAAATATATTCTGCGTGAAATACTCGGTAAACAAGCTGCTGATTGGCGGTTAAGTCCGAACCAATCACGACCGTCACAGAGAATTGACAAGGTTACGTCACTCGCTGCACCACTATGCTGTTAGTTCAATGACATTAACATTAGCCAAAACTAATCGTGGATGAACTAGTCGAGGATTTTTCCTGGCGTTCTCCGCGTGAGGTCATATTGAGTTCATATTTTGTGAATTGGACGGCTGTCGTCACGTCCGCTAATTAGCCGGGTGAAAATATGGTTTGACCCGCCCAAAAAATTGCTACAAAAGGTTTTTCAATGGTTTTCTGTAGTATCAGGTGTGCTTATTAACATACTAAACGTCTACCAAAATCTGACCACTGGAAAGGTCTAGCTTTCAAGATGGCGTCCAAGAGGGTGGCGAGATCCTTAAAATGCCCATTACTCCTTTATTATTCATCCTAGACAAGTCATTTTGTTGAATCGCAAATTGGTTTATTTCACTGACAATCTGTGCGCGTTAGGCCCCGCCCCTTCAAACTGCTCCAATTGCTCCCTGAACAGACTCACCCCTGGAATGGAATGGACAGGGAATAATATGGCAGAGCCAGGCAAGGCTATTGTCCCCGTTTACCACAGTGCTAGTTAGTTAGTTAGTTAGTCTGATTTCAAGTGGGTTTTATTCTTGTTCCATCGGCGCTATAGCGTTTGTATCTCGGATTAGTTCAAACCGACTCAAATTCAACATAGAAGAACTTTTATTCAAGGGATTTTGTTGTTGTGTTGTGCTTTACTTTGGGCGAATAATCAGCTGCTTCGGCCCTCGGTCTATTTACAATCAAGAAAACTCGGCCTACCCCTGATTACACCGTCAAAACACTTCATCTACTGCAACATTTTCCGCGTCAACCTTCTGTACACACTGGGTAACACAGCTCTCCACACAATAACAAAGTAACACTCGTTTTTTTTTTGCATTTGTCAGCATATATTTTATTTACAATAGCATTAACAAAATGTTCCGATGCAAGATCATTCCTAGGAAAAGGTAATAAAAAGAGTGATTGCTTCGTTCATGAGTGCAAAGTGTGTGTGTGTGTGTGTGTCCATGCAAATATGTCAACACAACTGTACAGCTGCACTTGTATACAGGGGCGGACTGGGACTGACCGACCTGGACCAAATCAGCGTAAATGTGCCACTTACCACCCGCCTTAACCTCTCACCACCCACCTAAACCAAATGCATTCTGTCCTCTTTGGCTATAGGTCTGTGTAACACCTCATTTGAAAGCTAAGACCCACAAAACTGATCTTTTTCCCCCGCATTGTTGCTGTGTTGTGTCACCTTTTGTTTTTTTTGTTTGTTTTATTTTTGTTTTTTTGAGTTTTTGTCACTTTTTTGTTGATTTTTTGTCACATTTTTGTTGAATTTTTGTCACATTTTTGTCACATTTTTGTTGAATTTTTGTCACATTTTTGTTGAATTTTTGTCACATTTTTACTGAATTTTTGTTGATTTTTTCTTGAATTTTTGTTTAATTTTGTCAAATTTTTGTCAAATTTTTGTCAAATTTTTGTTGAATTTTTGTTGAATTTTTGTTGAATTTTTGTCACATTTTTGTCACATTTTTGTCACATTTTTGTCACATTTTTGTCACATTTTTACTGAATTTTGTTGAATTTTTGTTGAATTTTTGTTTAATTATATCAATTTTTTGTAAATTTTTTGTTGAATTTTTGTCACATTTTGGTCACATTTTTGTCACATTTTTGTTGAATTTTTGTCACATTTTTGTTGAATTTTTGTCACATTTTTGTTGAATTTTTTGTCACATTTTTGTCACATTTTTGTCACATTTTTGTCACATTTTTGTCACATTTTTGTCACATTTTTGTCACATTTTTGTCACATTTTTACTGAATTTTTGTTGAATTTTTGTTGAATTTTTGTTGTTTTTTTGTTTAATTATGTCAATTTTTTGTACATTTTGTGTTGAATTTTTGTTGAATTTTTGTCACATTTTTGTTGAATTTTTGTTGAATTTTTGTCACATTTTTGTCACATTTTTGTTGAATTTTTGTCACATATTTGTCACATTTTTGTCACATTTTTGTCACATTTTTGTCACATTTTTGTCGCCTTCACATCCTTGTTTTCTTCTCACTTTTTGTGGCTGTTTTGGTGCTTTTTTCCCCCAAGAAGCTTTTTGATTCGGGTAAAGCCAAACTGGAGAAAATGGGATCCGTTCAGGTGGAACTTAAGAGGTTAACGGAGCGCATTTTCTCCAGTTCGGCTTCACCCAAATCTAAAAGCTTCTCGACTGGAGAGCAACAATGTAACGCCTCATTTCGCTATTTTGATGCTTTTCTTTTTTAGCTTTTAGATTTGGGTAAAGCTCGGTTAAGGCATATGGCCAGTCCGCCCCTGCTTGTATAGAAGACTTTGCCCATAGGGGGGGGAAAAACAAACAAAACAATCATGTACACTTTCATGCAGTAGTATAGAAGCTAACGTCTGGATTAGCCGAAAAGTAAAGCTACGGAAATCCGAGCAATGATACACATAGCATGGTATTTATACTTTATATATATATGTTTTATACAGTTCGGGAACCCTCTGTGTAAAGTGCAAAGAGTGCCACACATCAGGAAAAAAAAGACTGTCTTTCAAACTAGACAGGCACGCGGCCGGCGGTGGTTTCTCAGCCCCAGAAAAACGGGAAACGGCCTGTTTTTGCAGCTAACCAAGCGAACAAAACTCAGCCTCCCTTCCTGTAAAAGCTCCCCCCCCTCCGGCTGTAAAAGTCTAATTATTCGTATGTATTTACTTTTTGTCCTATTTTCGCAGGAAGGAGGTTTTGCAGGAAGGGAGCGAGTGCCGGTTGGGTGGAAAACGTGGCCCTTTGATGCAACCCCTATGAGACTGGGAGTGAGAAAGACCGGCGCGTGGGGGAAAGGAGAGAGGAAGATGAGGGCGTTACCCCCCCCGAAAAACAAAATGGCTCTTTCGGAAGAAGTTATAGAAGCGGATGTCTACAAAAAAAAATCACACGTTATTTACACCCCGCGCTGACAAATCATGCAATCTTGGATGAGTTATTCACAAGGAAAACAAACCCCGGTCGTGTCGTTTCGGTTACGCTCAGTCACAAACATGCGTCCGGTAAACTCCTCTAAGGTTAGTCGTAAAGCGGTTTGGTTGTGTTCTCAAATAAAACCCTGTAGCTAATGTAAAACTGGAAACACAACTACATTCTAGTTCAAAATACATAAACAAATGAAGCTTATTGTCAAAGTGTGTGCTTTAATAGGATCTACAGCTGCTGCTACTGTTTATACGGGCGTACCACAGGGCTGTAGCCTCGGACTGCCACATTTCATACATAAAGTTGTTAAATGTTGTTAGATTTAAGATTTAATTTTAAGTTAATTTGATTAATACATTTATTCATATTATGCTATTGACCTGACGAGATGAAACGTGTTCACAAATGTAATAAATTCAGCCAATTATGTCTTAATACTTTACACTGATCTGACTTTATTTTCAAGAAACTAGATCAAATCGTTGTTTATTACATTATCGGTTTAGAAATGTTGTATAAAGTTGATTTGGTAGTTAATTTAAACTCTTATGTTTGAATTTAAGATTCAATTTGATTAATACATTTATTCATACATTAATTTGGACAAGTTTTAAGGCTCAGTTCATGTTCAGACTTTAATTTGAGGTTGTCTATAAGTGTGTCCTTTAATATGATCTACAGCTGCTGCCACTGTTAATACTGGCGTACCACAGGGCTGTAGTCTCGGACTGCCACATTTCATACATAAAGTTGTTAAATGTTGTTATTTCTGGCCAGAGTTTGGTACAACTAGTTAAATTTAATATTATTAGTTTAGATTTAGTCATGATATAAAGTGATAAAGTGAATTTTGCTTAGTTAGATGAGATGAAACTTGTTCACAAATGTAATAAATTCATCCAATTATGTCTTAATACTTTGCACAGATCTGACTATATTTTCAAGAAACAAGATCAAATCGTTGTTTATTACATTATCGGTTTAAACATTTTCTATACAGTCGATTTAGTTGTTAATTAAAACTCTTATGTTTGAATTTAAGATTTTATTTTAAGTTAATTAATACATTTATTCATACATTAACTTGGACAAGTTTGAAGGCTCAGTTCATGTTCAGACTTTAATTTGAGGTTGTCTATAAGTGGGTCCTTTAATAGGATCTACAGCTGCTGCTACTGTTAATACTGTCGTACCACAGGGCTGTAGTCTCGGACTGCCACATTTCATACATAAAGTTGTTAAATGCTGTTATTTCTGGCCAGAGTTTGGTACAACTAGTTGAATTGAATATTATTAGTTTACATTTAGTCATGATATAAAGTGATGACGTGATACTTTTGGGGTTTTAGTTCAAGCTCATAGATGACGACCAATTTATTACATATGTTGAAATTTGTTCACAAACTTAATAAATTCAGCCAACTATGTCTATAACACTGTACACTGACCTGACTTTATTTTCAAGACACAACATCAAATCGTTGTTTTTTACATTATCAGTTTAGTTAATTGAATGAATTAACTGAATTCAAGTTCAATTATGGGACTGACATTTTCTATAAAGTCGATTTGGTTGTTAATTTAAACTCTTGTTTGTCTTTAAGATTTAATTTTAAGTTAATTTGATTCATTTGGACAAGTTTTAAGGCTCATATTCAGACTTTAATCTGAGGTTGTCTATTGGAGTTGTTCATGTTTGTTTTTATGTCTCCACCTACAGCCCTGTTATACACACTTATCAAAGCTTTACCTTAAACTAAATCAGGCTTATTTACTGTACATAATCAAACTGTGCTAAAAAAAATCATAAAAATCTCAAAGAACACACCAAAACGGACCAACATACAAAAGCATTTACAGAAGGAAAGGCTAGTGCGTGACGGGGTTTTGCTGAAGCATGCGCAGGACAGAAAAATCCGCCGTGTCCTGACTCCAAAAGGTGCAGTGTTCGTTTCTTCTCCTCCCTCGCTTCTCCGCCGAGATCCTCCTCCTCCTCGGTCCTCGTGACCTCCGGCGGTCTCTCCTCTCTCCTCGGTCTGGCTGCTTCTCAGACCACCGTGCTGACAGACGGGTCCGATAGGTTGAGCTGACCCGTGATGTCAGTGGGGGGGAATTGCTGCAGAGGGGAGTGCAGACAAAAAACGCACAGTCATTTTTTTTGGGAAGGTTATTGAATGTGAAGGCGGTACGTTGAAGAGATGGTTCCATTTTAAGAGGTGGGGCTATACAATGTGTTCGTGGATAGTTGGCTGCAGTGTGAGGTGTGTATTAGAGAAACTGTGTTGGCATGTTTATATGTTGAATAATCTTTATTAATAGGTTGCATTCACATTGTACATTATCATTCTAATGAGCCTGTCCATGGGTTTAACCTCTTACCACCCGCCTGAACCAAATGCATTCTGTCCCCTTTGGCCATTATAACACCTCATTTGAAAGCTAAGACCCACAAAACTGATCTTTTTCCTCGCGTTGTTGCTGTGTTGTGTCATCTTTTTTATGTTTTTTTTTAGTTTGGAGCTTAGAGTTTTTGTAATTTTTTTGTTGAGTTTTTGTCACATTTTTATTGAATTTTTGTCTTTTTTTGGTTGAATTTTTGTCACATTTTTGCTGGATTTTTATTGATTTTTTGTTGAATTTTTGTCACATTTAAAAAAAAAAAATTTGTCACATTTTTGTTGAATTTTTGTCACATTTTTGTTGAATTTTTGTCACATTTTTGTTGAATTTTTGTCACATTTTTGTTGAATTTTTGTCACATTTTTGTTTAATTTTTGTCATTTTTTGGTTGAATTTTTGTCACATTATTGCTGAATATTTGTAATTTTTTTGTTGAGCTTTTGTCACATTTTTGTTGATTTTTTGTCACATTTTTGTTGAATTTTTGTCAATTTTTTGTTGAATTTTTGTCACTTTTTGTTGAATTTTTGGCACATTTTTGTTGAATTTTTGTCACTTTTTGGTTGAATTTTTGGCACATTTTGTTGAATTTTTGTAATTTTTTAGTTGAGTTTTTGACACATTTTTGTTGAATTTTTGTCACATTTTTATTGCGTTTACATCCTTGTTTTCTAGGGTGAAGCCAAACTGGAGGAAATGGGATCCGTTCAGGTGGGAGTTAAGAGGTTTAACATGACACAAGTTCTCAAAATGGCGTTCATAAGGAGAAAAACTTTTTTATGGTGTTTTATTTATGTCTCATACATTTACAAACATTTCCATAAAGTTTAACAGCTTCCTCATTAAGTAGCGGAAAACTCCTTGGGCTTATTGTGGTGCATTATTCATCCGTGCTGTATTATTCATTTTTTAACTATCCAAAGCGTTTTTTATACAGCACTAGTTATGCTGTATTTGGCTTAGGATTTATTTATTTGATTTTATAATAAATCACTCCTGTCTTGCCAGAAACATCCAGTTACATTACATGAATAAAACTACAGAAATACAAGCGATCTAAATGGACTCTTTAGTTTAATTAATTTATTTTTTTGTGCTGAGAAAATGCAGGGTCCCGCACAAATGAATATACAGCTCAGGATTTGCTAAAGGACGAGATACTGATGGACAGTCACTGCAGCGTGAATCCTGCCCTAAAGAAAACGCCAGTGCTCGTTTAATCAGTACGAAGTGACTTGTTTACCTTAATAAATCTTTTCCTTAGTCCCTCTGGGGGGAATATAAGTGTTAATGGGTCTTTCATCTCCCCCTGGTGTCTCTGGCCAGAAAACCACCGGGTAAGAGTCACCAATACACACTAATAGAATCAGGAAGAAGTTAACAGGCTAACGGGCAAAGCTAACTCAGGGCTAGCACCACTTAGCCTCTTAACTCCCGCCTGAACCAAGAGGATCTTTTTCCTCATGTCATCATTTTTTTGTTGGGTATTCAACTAATTTTTTTTGTCTTTTTTTCACATTTTTTCATTTTTTCGTCAATTTTTTCATCAATTTTTTATCATTTTTTGTCATTTTTTTTGTCACTTTTTATCAATTTTTTTTGTGTGTCATATTTTGTCAATTTTTGTAATTTTTTTGTAATTTTTTTGTCACATTTGCGTCATTTTTTCGTCCATTTTTTTGTCAATGTCTTTTGACATTTTTGTCACATTTTTGCCACTTTTTCATAAATTTTTCGTCACTTTTTCGTCAATGTTTTCTCACTTTTTTGTCACATTTCCATCATTGTTTTCGTCTCAGTTTTGTCACTATTTTCACACCTTTTTTCCAGAAGCCTTTGGCCTGGGGTAAAGCCAAACTGGAGAAAATGTGCTCGGTTCAGGTGTGAGTTAAGGGGTTAACTTGAGATCCAATTCTAGAATGTGAATGCAATCTACTACGTGAACCCATACACAAAACTGAATTGCAATTTCTTTATTTTGGCTGCTCCACCGCCAGGCCGACTATACACTCAAACACTCATAACCCACTTTTAAAACGAACCATCCCTTCAAAGCCTCTTATGCTTTTCACCGTTCTACATCTTCTACCCCTTTGTCGAAAAAACTCCAGAATAGAAGCAGCCGAACCCCTCTCAGACAGGCCATACATCAACCTGGTTTCCCCTGTCCTCGTTTTTGTTTGAGGAGCCTGTGCTGAGGTGGGTTGGCTGGAAATCTACTGCAGCACACTGGAATCAGCCACTCTCCTCCTCTTGACTTTTTTTCTTTTTTTTTTTTTTTACATAACCGGGCGCTAATGTCCCGCCAAAGGGTGCAGCGGCCGGTCTATTTGTCTTTTCATCTATTTTTAGCCTCCGCTCGAGAAAAAAAGGACAAATTGTAGCTGATTTCATTGCGCTTGCTTGAAATTAGCCAACTGAAACTGTAGGCGTCCGTTGCACGAAAACAGACCCTGCATCCGTGCAAGCCTGGCCGCCTTGTTTCTATGGCAACTGCAGCTCTTATTTATCTATTTACTCAGCAGTCGCTTCGGTTTCCGCTTTTTGCCGAGTGTGCGGACTGCCAGTGTTAATCACAAGCATGCTGTTATCCTATTACACAGCAGATATACAAGAAAAACAAGAAACAAGAAGAGTCTATGAGCTCTTAATGCGGCATGCGGTTCAGACGTGACGCCAATTCGAATTTCCGAGTTGGCGTTAGTTGCCGGGGGAGAACGTCCGAGCGCAAAACCGTCTCTGCGCTTAACTCATAGTCGTATAGAGGCAGTTAAACTCAGTCACCGAACAATCGCTGTCATTTTCATCTGAAGATTCAGGAATTGCTCCCATACATTTCAGTCATGTGTTGTTATGGCGGCCATTTTGAGCACCGAAGTAGCATCATGTAGCACTACCACGTGTAACAATATCTCTACTTAATATGAAAATGAAAGACAACTGGCATTTTTATGTACTCGTAATCATTGCTCAAGATAACAGTAAAAAACACGGCCCCAGAGTCAGTGTTTAAGATGCTAGCATGCTACCAGATAGCGAGAGAAAGCCCTGAACCACACTCCAAACCTTTGCTACGACTAGTATTTCCTCAGTGGTCATAGATGTGAGCCACACACATGTTTGTCATGTTGAAGCCATTGACAGTGTGGATGACAGTTGCTAACCGGTAGCATGCTAACGTCTTGAGCAGCTTAAACACTGACTCAGACTGAGACAAACTGTAAAAATCACAGAGAAAGGTTGTCTGTTTCCTCTCCGATGATTTAGTTTAGCCTGCGTAATGCTACTTCGGTATTCAAAATGGCCGCCAGAACTATCGTGATGTCATTGGAAACCTCATCTGAAGATTCAAGAATTGTTCCCATGCATTTCAGTCATGTGACTTTTGTTGTTTTGGCGGCCATTTTGAGCACCGAAGTAGCATCATGTAGCACTACCGCATGTAACAGTATCTCTACTCAGTATGAAAATGAAAGACAACTGGCATTTTTATGTACTCGTAATCATTGCTCAAGATAACAGTAAAAACACGGCCCCAGAGTCAGTGTTTAAGATGCTAGCATGCTACCGGATAGCGAGAGAAAGCCCTGAACCAGACTCCAAACCTGAGAGCTGAGCTGTTACTGTAGTATTTCCTCAGTGGTCATAGATGTGAGCCACACATTTGTTTATCATGTAGAAGTCATTAACAGTTGGATGACAGTTGCTAACCGGTAGCATGCTAACGTCTTGAGAAGCTTAAACACTGACTTGGACAAACTGTAAAAATCACAGAGAAGGTTGTCTGTTTCCTCTTCGATGATTTAGTTTAGCCTGCGTAACGCTACTTCGGTATTCAAAATGGCCGCCAGAACTATCGTGATGTCATTGGAAACCTCATCTGAAGATTCAAGAATTGTTCCCATGCTTTTCAGTCATGTGATCTTTGTTGTTATGGCGGCCATTTTGAGCACTGAAGTAGCATCATGTAGCACTACCACATGTAACAGTATCTCTACTCGGGGTGAAAATGAAAGACAACTGGCATTTTTATGTACTCGTAATCATTGCTCAAGATAAGAGTAAAAACACGGCCCCAGAGTCAGTGTTTAAGATGCTAGCATGCTACCGGATAGCGAGAGAAAGCCCTGAACCACACTCCAAACCTTTGCTACGACTAGTATTTCCTCAGTGGTCATAGATGTGAGCCACACACGTGTTTATCATGTTGAAGCCATTGACAGTTGGATGACAGTTGCTAACCGGTAGCATGCTAACGTCTTGAGCAGCTTAAACACTGACTCAGACTGAGACGAACTGTAAAAATCACAGAGAAAGGTTGTCTGTTTCCTCTTCGGTGATTTAGTTTAGCCTGCGTAATGCTACTTTGGTATTCAAAATGGCCGCCAGAACTATCGTGATGTCATTGGAAACCTCATCTGAAGATTCAAGAATTGTTCCCATGCATTTCCGTCGTGTGACTTTTGTTGTTATGGCGGCCATTTTGAGCACCGAAGTAGCGTTATGTAGCACTACCACGTGTAACAATATCTCTACTCAGGAGGAAAATGAAAGACAACTGGCATTTTTATGTACTCGTAATCATTGCTCAGGATAACAGTAAAAACACGGCCCCAGAGTCAGTGTTTAAGATGCTAGCATGCTACCGGATAGCGAGAGAAAGCCCTGAACCACACTCCAAACCTTTGCTACGACTAGTATTTCCTCAGTGGTCATAGATATGAGCCACACATTTGTTTATCATGTTGAAGTCATTGACAGTTGGATGACAGTTGCTAACCAGTAGCATGCTAACGTCTTGAGCAGCTTAAACACTGACTCAGACTGAGACAAAATGTAAAAATCACAGAGAAAGGTTGTCGGTTTCCTCTTCGATGATTTAGTTTAGCCTGCGTAACGCTACTTCGGTATTCAAAATGGCCGCCGGAACTATCGTGATGTTATTGGAAACCTCATCCGGTTCACTCATTGTCCCTGTAGACTTTTAAAAGGAAAAAAATACTACGAGTTTAAAAGAACGATGGAATAATGGCGTGGCAGTTCATTATAATATTTATGTGAAACTTCATAAACAGAAAAAGTTTTGTATTCTGTGTTTTCTTTGGTCAGTACGTGCCACTTCGATTACCCTCCATCTTGCCTTTAAACTTGGAGATTTTCACTTTCCTCACATGTTTAGGGAAAGAATGAATCGAACTGTCGCTCCCTATTACACTGGGGGTGTGTGGAGTTGTTGATGACTTTTAACCCCTTAACTCCCACCTGAACCGAGCACATTTTCTCCAGTTTGGCTTTACCCCAATCCAAAAGCTTCTGGGAAAAAAGGTGGGAAAATAGCGACAGAACTGAGACGAAAACAATGATGAAGATGTGACAAAAAAATGACAAAAAACTGACAAAATTTTCTACAAAAATTGACGAAAAAATGATGAAAAAGTGGCAAAAATGTTATAAATACTGAAAAAATTATGCCAAAATGTGACAAAAAATTGATGAAAAAGTGGCAAAAATGTCATAAAAATTGATGAAAAAAAGGTGACAAAAATTGACAAAAAATTTACGAAAAAATGATGAAAAAGTGGCAAAAATGTCACAAAAAATGGATAAAAAAAGGACTAAATTTTTTTACAAAAAATGACAAAAAATTGACAAAAAATTGACAAAAAAATTGACAAAAAAATGATGAAAATTGAAAAAATCATGAACATGTGACAAAAAGTGACAAAAAAATGACTATTTGACCTTTTTTTTTTTTAAAGTTACAAAAATGAGTTGAAAACCCTCCCAAAAAACGAAAAAAAAAATCTGATGACGTGAGGAAAAAGATCCATTTAGAAGAGTTTTGTAGATCTTATCTTTCAAATGAGGCGTTACACTGGCCTACAGGATTTGGGTAAAGCTGACCTGGAGAAAACACTCTCGGTTCTGGCGGGAGTTAAGAGGCTAAAAGCTTTGTAGGTTGTTTGTAGGCATTGACATCAAGTGGAAAGGCTTTGAAAACCTTCAGCAGAAACACCCAGCTATTGATTCGACGACTGAGTTTACCCAAAACATCGAGGAGTCTCATCGTTAAATGCATTTTCTTCCGGATCTCTTGGAGTTTCAAGCCAGTACGTTTGGTTAGCGATGCAACCTCCATGCGTATCGTGAGCCGACATCCAAACTGCTTCACCAGAAAGGATGTGTCTCGCGCATAGCTTCCCCTTCCCCCGTGAGTTGCATCAAAGTATGGCTTAAAACCCCCCACATAGATCCCCTCAAGTTCCGACACCCTTGAGGGACCGAAAACAGCACACCCTAGAGGGCACTACGGAGCATCACGACCACTGCTCGATAGAAGTCGGGGGGATCTTAACACACGACAGAGGTTTGCTTTTCTACGTTTCTACATCTAGGACAGGGACAGTCATGCTTGCAGAGTTGGAGAGGAGCAGTGTGGCATGTGGGTGAGGGACACTGACACTTAAGTCCATTCATATCCATCAATAGAAATATAAAAGAAGAACATTTATAGAAACTCAAAAAGAATGGTCGAAAGACTGGCAATGGTTCACACTAAAGTCCTGGTTGTTTTTGTTCCGACGCGAAGCCGGACTTTGTTTTTCGTCGGGAGGATCTTTCGGGCACGGGAGGGACGTTCGAAAGGTTAAATGATCATTCAAACGCTTCGGGAGGAAAGGAAAATTGAAAGAAAAAGACATACAGAGACATTTGTAAAAAACCCAGAGGAACCGCCTGGAAAGAACGAAGTTAGAAGGAGTCTCGGTGAACATCGAACAAACTCGGGATTTCTACTTGCGATCGTCCACCGTGAACTCCCGACATGCTAGATTCCAATACTTTAGCGTGTTCTGTAGCATTTCGCTAGCTTTGCAGCCTCGGCCATGTTGTTTATGTGAGTTTGTTTAGCTGGAACTTGTAAGTGGGAAACAACCAACCTTCCCCTTTGGCTGGAACACTGCATAAACATCTCAATTTGAGCATAATAATCCAAATTGTAGTTGTTTTGACTAGTTAAGAAGTTCTTGGGCGTTTGTCCTAGATTATTTCACTTGTTCTGAGATGTTTCTGACTCGTTTCGATACATTTCGTCCATTTTCTTTGCCAATGGGGTTAGAAAATTGGTCTCATCTCATTGGCAATTTTACTTTCTTATTTTCAAGCGAGATTTACCCTAGAACTGGTCTGAAATGTCCTCAAACAAGCAAAGCAAACTCGGTCCGATCAGGAAAAGTGTCTAAATGAGTGAAAACCGCTCAAAACAAGACACATTTCCTCAATTCAAGTCATTTAAGCCAATGCTTGATGTTCACTTTTTGTAGTGAACGTGGCAAAATCTCACTCCTGCTGTGAGCGACAAAGAGGGACTTGGGTCTAATAAAAGACTCGGGAGTGAGTGCTGGAGGCTTTGCAGTTTGAGCGTTCCAGAGGGGCCTCGAAAAAGACCCCCCGCACACTCCAGACGATCAGCTCTTGTTTTACTGGGCGGGCAAGCCTTACCCTACGGACTGTATG
Organism: Gobius niger; assembly: GCF_951799975.1. Taxonomy (NCBI): domain Eukaryota; kingdom Metazoa; phylum Chordata; class Actinopteri; order Gobiiformes; family Gobiidae; genus Gobius; species Gobius niger. Next base: position 7,886,214 of record NC_136873.1, read on the forward strand.
TTAAAGCAAAACCCGGACCAGTTTCCGCCGTTGACGGAAGCCAGGGCTTAGGGTGGACTCACACTTGTCCGTCTGAACCCCCTCAAAGCCCCTGGTTGTTTGTTTGTAGACTCTGGCCTGGTCTTCGTGAAGTAAGAGCAAAGTCGTGAGCTGTTGAAAAGTGAAGTGTGTGGAGGCTTCTGTTCAGCGCTTACCTCCTGATGAGCGATAGTCTCTCGGATTCTTGTCTGCAGCTGAGTCCGAAACTCAACAGAGGAGCACATCTCAGCAACGGTGCTCGAAGCAGACTCGCATCCAATAGGCTATATGCACAGTTTCCCCACGTGACGTCTTCCTGGACAGTCACCCAGACGCTGGACTTCCTGTCAGCGATCGTTTACGTTCACAATTAGCAGGTTTCCACACAAATAAAGAGAAGCTCAGGCTCTGGTTAAGGACAACGAGTTACTGATGGAGTCACAGCAACGTATTACAAACATCATGTTCGCTGTGAATCCAGCCCCAAAGGAAACGCCAGCTGTCGTAAGGAGGAGCTTTTATCTTAGAGCTAAAGGCTAGCGTTGAAAAATGATAATATAACATGTAAACAAGTAAATATTATTTAAACTACTAACAGCACTGCAAAAAGTGATTAACTAGATCAGTATAAACATCTCAATTTGAGCATAATAATCCAAATTTTAGTTGTTTTGACTAGTTAAGAAGTTTTTGGGCATTTGTTCTAGATTATTTCACTTGTTCTGAGATGTTTCTGACTCGTTTCGATACATTTCGTCCTTATTTCAGCTCATTTTCTTTGCCAATGAGGAAAGAAAATTGGTCTTATCTCATTGGCAGTTTTACTTTCTTATTTTAAGCGAGATTTACCTTAGAACTGGTCTGAAATGTCCTCAAACAAGCAAAGTGAACTTGGTCCGATCAGGAAAAGTGTCTAAATGAGTGATAACTGCTCAAAACAAGTTACGTTTCCTCAATTCAAGTCATTTAAGCCAGTGCTTGATATTTACTTTTTGTAGTGAGGACGATTCTCTTTTGCGCAGGCTCGTTCCAAACTTTGCGCTAGTTTTATTTTTTATTTTGCGTTGGCCGCGTTAGCCGCGTTAGCCGCGTTAGCCGCGTTAGCCGCGTTAGCCGCGTTAGCCGCGTTAGCCGCGTTAGCCGCGTTAGCCGCGTTAGCCTCAAGACAAAAAACATCCACCGTCATGAACACGGAGGTTTCGTCCAGTGAAGTCTTTACGTCTCATGTAATATTTTCTAACCTGCTCCAGTCACATCTTATCTTTTTCTCGCTCGTCCTTTACCAAATCTTTAGCTGTCGCTTCATTTCTGTGGGACCTGCTTTTAATGGGAAGAGATAACGGACAGGAAGGACAGCGTCTGGCTGACTGTCCGGGCGGAAATCACGTGGATGCATAGAGCCCGTTCATGCTGATGGGTTTATTTTCCCCTACTCTGTTTCTCGGTTTGTTTGTCCACAGATCAATCCTTTATTCAGAGGGACAAGTGTGAGTGCAGCCTTCGATTCCTTTCTGTAACGTGAGGTCGGCGTAAGATTCGTCCTCCAATGAGATGGCTTCCCGGATGTGTCTCATGTCGGAATTGCATGAATCGTAGTCGAATTTGATTGAGTGTGCTTTAGTTGCTTTCGAGTCTCTCAGGAACGACTGTGGAAAGACCTCCGCTGTTTGCTAGCAGCTCATCTCAAAAAGTATTCAACTAGATCACTATAAACATCTCAATTTGAGCATCCAAATTTTAGTGGTTTTGACTAGTTAAGAAGTTCTTGGGCGTACGTACATTTCGTCCTTGTTTCGGGTCGTTTTCTTTGCCAATGGGGTAAGAAAATTGGTCTTATCTCATTTGACTTTCTTATTTCAAGCGAGATTTACCCTAGAACTGGTCTGAAATGTCCTCAAACGAGCAAAGCAAACTCGGTCCGATCAGGAAAAGTGTCTAAATGAGTGAAAACTGCTCAAAACAAGATACATTTCTTGATATTCACTTCACTAAACAATACTGGCACCACCACATGGACGAGGGTGGACGATGGGTGGCCAGTTATCGAACGCCATTTCGAGTACACCTTGGAAATACCAAAAAGTATTTCTTCCGACCACAAAAACACTGAAAAATAACCAAGGATTATGACAAAACCAAATATGACAAAGCAAAAGTAAATCATCCAAAAAATCGATGAGGGTAAATCCTGGGAAAAGATGTTTGTAAAATGAAAAAAACAAAGACACTCGTTATCGGACGACCGGACGCCAAAAGAGACAGACCCACACGGAGGCGCATGCAAACCGAAAAGCCAAGAAAAGAAATTGGAGGTGCCAAAAAAAACATGGAGACGGTAACTGACAAGACGATACAGGAAAAAAAACGATGTTACACTTCGGTTTCAGCTCACACGGCACGACACCACCATTCGAGACGCAAACGCCAGAGGTCCACGTTCCAAAAACCAAGAGATGGGGGCCAAGACAGAACACCACTTGCTTGCAGACTGCTTTTTTTTTTTGCTTTTTTGGTCGCCCCCCCTTCCTCCGGTAGAAGTTAAAAAAAATAACTACTGCTCAACCTGACCTGCACTGGCGCCCTCGGGGGTCCCCCAGAGGGAGCTACAGATGCTGATGATGGATGATTGATTGGGTCGATGGTGAAGTTGGACAGACAAGTGGCACAGGCGGCGGCCCGTGGGAGGATGGTTGGGACGATGGCGGTCTTTGTCTCAGTTTGGACTATGGTCATGTGGTCAGAAGAGGGACAGCCGAGACAGAAAGAGGAAGAGGAACAGTACGGTCGCTTTCTTTGTTTTTTCTCCTTACCGTGTCTTTGGAGGACCTACGTCGCTTGATGCTGGACGCCAGGGTGGTACTGATGGACCTAAAAGACGCTTTCTTTTTGGGGTCGGGCTCTGCTCTACCACTTTTTCTATCCTAAAATGAATATACGTAACAAGGGTTATTCGTGGGGTCTGACTGCGTGAAGCTCTCGCAAAGTTGTCGCCAAAGCCACCGACGATCAACGCTCAAGCGGCGATCGGGTGGGTTTGGCGGAAAAACAGAGGGAGGGTCAGGAGTCTACGGCGTTTTTGGAAATGTTGGGATGAGCAAAGGAGGCGTCACATCAGCCCCGTGTGGTTTAGGGAAACCGGGGGGGGGATAAGATTGTGTTATGCAGATAATTCGTTAAGCTGGACAAGATGGCAGAGCCGTCCGCTAGTAATGCATTGGAATGATTGATGGCTAAAGATGTATGTGAATAATCTGGCGGAACCGCTTGACTCCCACCTGAACCGAGCACGTTTTCTCCAGTTTGGTTTTACCCCCAAGTCCAAAAGCTTCTGGGAAAAAGGGGATAAAAGTGAGATGAAAATAAGGGTGAAAATGTGAAAAAAAAGAGGGAAAATGGACAAAAAAGCGACAAAAAAAAATTATAAAAAATTTGACAAAAAATTGAGAAAAAATGGACGAAAAATGTGACGAAAAATTGACAAAAAATTGAGAATTTTTTTTTTTTTAAATGACAAAAATTAACAAAAATTGGACAAAAATGGACAAAAATTGGACAAAAAATGTAGAAAAAATTGACAAAAAATTGAGAAAAAAATGGACGAAAAAGTGACAAAAAATTACAAAAGAAATTACAAAAAAATTACAATAAAATTACAAAAAAATTAACAAAAAAAATACAAAAAAATTACAAAAAAATTACAAAAATGGTCAAAAAATTGACAAAAAAAGGAGAAAAATTTGATGAAAAATTGATAAAAATTTGACGAAAAATTGACAAAACATTTCTTACAAATGTACAAAAAAATGACAAAAATGGACAAAAATTTGACAAAAAATGGAGAAAAAATTGGACGAAAGATGGAGAAAAAATGGACGAAAAAGTGACAAAAAATTAACAAAAAAGTGATAAGAATTTGACAAAAAAATTTGAATAATTTGACAAATATTGACGAAAAATTGAGAAAAAAATGGACGAAAAAGTGACAAAAAATTACCAAAAAATTACCAAAAAAAATTGCAAAAAAATTGACAAAAATTGGACAAAATGAGAGAAAAAATGGACGAAAAATGGAGAAAAATTGGACGAAAAATTGTCAAATTTTCGCGACTTTTTTGTCTTTTTTTTGCCCATTTTTTTGTCACTTTTTCCGTCCATTTTTTCTCAATTTTTTGTCAAATTTTTGTCAAATTATTCGCATTTTTTTGTCAATTTCTTATCACTTTTTGTCAATTTTTGTCACTTTTATTTTTCTCATTTTTTTGTCAAATTTTTGTCACTTTTTTGTAAATTTTTAATACATTTTTCGTCAAATTTTTCTCAATTTTTCGTCCATTTTTTCTCTCATTTTTGTCCATTTTTTGTCCATTGTTGTCATTTTTTTTGCAATTTTTTGGTAATTTTTTGTCACTTTTTCGTTCATTTTTTTCTCAATTTTTCGTCAAATTTTTGTCAAATTATTCGCATTTTTTTGTCAAATTCTTATCACTTTTTTGTCCATTTTTTGTCACTTTTTCGTCCATTTTTTCTCCATTTTAAATGACAAAAAAGTCACAAAAATTTGACGAAAATGAGATGACCGCCCAACAAAAAAAGTGATGATACAAAGGAAAAAGATCACTTCAGTTTTGTAGCTTTCAAATGAGGTGTTACACAGGATCTGGGTAAAGCTGAACTGGAGAAAAGGCTCTTGGTTCAGGCGGGAGCTAAGCGGTTAAACAAATCTAAAGCAAACCAAATCTAACAACTCCCATGAATACATTACACAATGTACGGGCCAATTGGGAGCCCTCCCTCATAGCACCCAAAGCCCCGCCCCCTATAACTGGTGTTGTGTGCAAAATGACTCATATTAAGGTATTCTTACATCCTGAGTCTCTACAGAGGAAGAGGGCTGCGTAGGGGGAAGAAAAGAAAAAAAATAAAATAAATGTCCATCCACTTGCTTTGTAAATAGTTATTACTTTAAAGATGACCCTTGATAAGCATACGCCGAAAAGGAAACTGTATAGAAAGGCTAGCAAAGCAAACATTTAGCATTCAAAGCCAGGCATGATATATATTTAAAAAAAAAACAGAAGCGGAGAAAGAGCGTACGGAAAGGAAAGCAAGCATCTGTAAAGGAAGCCCATTCACGGTCATTATACCCTTCAGTGGGTATAATGGAAATTCACCCCACACACACGGGAGTGGAATGAGGGATCGACGCCTAAGATAAGATGGAGAAATTATAGATCATGACTTGGATCAAAGCATAAGGAAAGGTGAGCAAATCAATCAGTAAAGTATAGGCTAGTCTAACAAGATCAGGGTCTATGTGGAGCATGAATAACCCGGTCTATTCTGAATACTGAATACATACTGAAATCTGAGTTACCGCGTGTTATTCTTTATTCAGGTGAGACGCTGCAGGTGAAAAGGTAAGTAAGGTTTGAATTTATGATTGAAATATTAGTTACAGATGAGGGGATTTGTTTAGTTAGTCTAACATAGGGCCTCATTATATCCAGAGTGCTGTTGATTTCTGGAGATTTTTTTTTATTCATACGGTTTAGCGGTGCTAGGCTAGGCTAGTGCATGTCAATGGTAACTAGTAGCCTGCATTAACTTCTTAACTCCCGCCTGAACCGAGAGGATCTTTTTCCTCACGTCATCAGATTTTTGTTTTCGATCATTTTTTTGTTGGGCGTTCAACTCATTTTTGTAACTTTGTCATTTTTTGTCACATTTTTGTCATTTTTTCTTAAAATGTTTTTTTTTTTTTTTTTTTTTTAGCACATTTTTGTCATTTTTTTGGTCACATTTTTGTCATTTTTTCGTACATTTTTAGATTTTTTTTTTCAAATTTTCGATTTTTTTTTTCAAATTTTCATCACATTTTTGTCATTTTTTTGGTCATTTTTTGTCACATTTGTCATTTTTTCGTAAAATTTTTGATATTTTTTTTTCAAATTTTTGACACTTTTTTGTCCTTTTTTGTCACATTTTTTTGTCACATTTTTGTCATTTTTTCGTAAAATATTTTATTTTTTTCAAATTTGTATCAAATTTTTGTCATTTTTTGTCACATTTTTGTCATTATTTTTGTCACATTTTTGTCATTTTTTCGTAAATTTTTTGAATTTTTTATCAATTTTTTATCAATGTTTTGTCATTTTTGTAACATTTTTGTCATTTTTTCGTAACATTTTTCAAAAAAAAAAAATTTTTCAATTTTTTTTTTTTTTTTAATCAATTTTTTGTCATTTTTCGTCAATTTTTTGTTATTTTTTTCTCACTTTTTTTGTCACATTTCCATCATTGTTTTCGTCTCAGTTTTGTTGCTATTTTCACACCTTTTTTCCAGAAGCTTTTGGATTGGGGTAAAGCCAAACTGGAGAAAATGTGCTCGGTTCAGGTGGGGGTTAAGGGGTTAAAATCACAAGTCACAAACCCTGAACTATCCCTTTAAAAAACTACAACTACTGCTTTTTCCTCCTTTAGCATTGCGTTAGCCGCGGCGCTAATGACTCCATTCAGAGTCCCGGGCCGCTCTGATGATCACAGGAACTCCCACAGGACTCACACGTCTCCACAGAGATGAAGGGGAGCCTGTGCTGCTTCTGAAGAGCAAAGAGTCGTTTGCTAATCTGCTGGGACCTTTTGGAACCTAAAAGGAGGAATGTTTTTGGATAAAGAGAAGAACTTACTACAACACAATTGATGTGGAAATAGCAAGAAATTATTAAGGCTGAATTTTGAATTGTGTTTAAAATGATGATTAATACTTTAGTTAGTCAGTTGTAAATATTTCATGAGACACAACATTGTCTCAGATTAGGCAACAAAAGGTTATTAAAGGGATGTTTCAGGATTTTTGACATAGGGACTCATTTCTTAATTATCCGGAGTGTTTTATGGAGATCTAAATATATTTTTTAATTCATGCAGTCCTTATATTTGAAGAGTTTAGTGGTGCTAGGCTAATGCTAGGCTAGTGCATGTCTATGGTAACGAGTAGCCTGCATTAAAACCTCTTCTAAATCATGGGCTCGTCCTCCAAACGTTGCCATATCTGATTTGTAGAAAAGCTCCTTTGTGAATCCCATGTGTAGTAAACAAACGACTGTAGATCCGGTAACCGAGCAGATCACTCCGCCGCTGCGTAGCTACAACAAGCTGATGCTGCTCAGATATAAGTTCTTTAAAATGCAAAATGGTTATATTTCAAACATTATTCAGTTGACACAGACATTTATATGGTTAGTCTGGTGTTATGAGTGATTTGCCTCAGGTGCTCTGTGCTTGGGTCAGACTGTTTTTAATGCAGGCTACTAGATACCATAGACATGCACTAGCCTAGCACTGGCCTATATCAAAAATCCTGAAATATCCCTTAAACGGTAAATGTGGGAGGGAAAAAACGACTGGTCTTAAAGTTTTGTAAGGTTTGCGAGTGTGTGCCCTTATATTTCTCCCGTCTTTAGCCGCCGCTGTCTCCCTTAAAGGAAATGACCATATTTGGATCACAGCGTCATCTTGAATGCCTTTTTTGATGGATACCAAATTTGTCAGTATTAGTGATTGAATCCGCGTAGGAAACTAGCTGATGCTATTTTAAAGGGACTATACAGAGTTTAAAAATGTTAAAAGTAAGTATTTTCCTCCCCCTACATGTTCCAACAATGTCCTAATGTGTAGAATAAGATCAGTGTCCGAAGCTTAATATAGAAGTTGCAGTTACACGTGTGACCTGAGGTGGCAGTAGTGAGTATAAAATGGCAACTTGCATTTAGCCCCTTTAAGGTATTTCACATCTTAAACATCATATTTTTTTTGTCACATTTTTGTAACTTTTTGTTGAATTTTTGTTGAATTTTTTGTTGAATTTTTGTTGAATTTTTGTTGAATTTTTGTCACATTTTTGTTGAATTTTTGTTGAATTTTTGTTGAATTTTTGTAATTTTTTGTTGAATTTTTGTAATTTTTTTGTTGAATTTTTGTCACTTTTTTGTTGAATTTTTGCCACATTTTTCTTGAGTTTTTGTCTCTTTTTTGTCGCGTTTACATCCTTGTTTGCTCATTTTTTGTGGCTGGGGACGATGAAAGACCATCCAATCATCCCATAAACACTTACCCCCACAGGGACTACGGAAAGGATTTTGTAAGGTAAACACGTTACTTAGTACTGCTTTAAAACAAAGATGTTCAGGGTGAAAAGCACCAAACAGAGTGGATATTTTCACCTGCCGTGTCTCACTTTAAGTCATTATTATCCATCCGCTCGCTCGGATCGACTTCAGATTCAGCTTCTACCCACGTATTAGCTTCTTTGCTCCACACAGAAACCTTTCGACGTTGATGAGGCGTGGCTGGGGGGAGGAGGGGCAGTGTGGTGTGAATTTCAAACATGCTCAAAATATCCCATGGATGGAGGTTTCAAAAAGGGGGGGGGAGAGGGCAGAACATAGAAGAATCAATAATAGTAAAACACAAAACAAAGAGCGAAAGACGATGCAGTTCTGGCCCCGCATTTGCAATCCTTTTTCACCGGGTCGCGAGTTCGGTAAATAAACGAGGAGCGTTTGCCTGTTGGGAAATGACAGCTCAGGTTAGTAAAGCCTTCGTATCAAGTGGTGCGAGTTTCGAGGGGGGAAATCAATGCCCAAGTGACGTCTCTTCTTCTTCTTCGCTTTAGCCCTGAGGAATTGTAGTGTTTGTCGCCGTAGGCAGCTGGAGAAATAGTGGACCAGCAGGCCAGAGTGTCTCAAACTCCCCAACACATCTGACCTGGGCTTGAATGTGGGAAGAAAAATGGTAAAACGTAAAGAATCGCATGGTTTTTTTCTTGCCGCAGTTGGAAGTTGGCGTCAGAGAAAGAACCGCGTCACCCAGGGCTTGTATGGTCGTTATAGGTCAACAGTATTCGCTAAAACTCCTGAACAACTCGTCGCTAAAGGCTGTTTGATGGAGATGAGTCTTCAGACACTCAGTATATCAGCGAATGGTCGATGCATAAACTCCACAGGACCAGAAGAAACCACAGTAAACCGCAAAATCAGTGAGGTTTTCCATCTGACTGAGACAAAAGTCCGTGATGCTTTCTTGCTCATGACTTTTGTTTCGGTGTAAACATAATTAAAAGGTATCAGTGCCGGCTCTCAGTCATACAAACGTTTTTTTTGTAAAAAAAAATTCAATTTTTTTTGTCAAATTTTTGACATTTTTTTGTAACATTTTTGTCATTTTTCCGTCAATTATTATTATTATTTTTAATTTTCTGTAATTTTTTGTCACATTTTTGTCATTTTATTGTCAATTTTTTTCACATTTTTGTCATTTTTCGTCAATTTTTGGTCATTTTTTTCAAATTTGTGTCATTTATTTTTTAACATTTTTGTCATTTTATCGTCAATTTTTTCATCAAATTTTTGTCATTTGTTTTTCAAATTTTTTTGTCAAATTTATGACATTTTTTTTGTACCATTTTTGTCATTTTTCCGCAAATTATTATTTAATTTTTTTAAATTTTCTGTAATTTTTTGTCACATTTTTGTCATTTTATCGTCAATTTTTTTTCACATTTTTGTCATTTTTTTGTCACATTTTGTCAATTTTTTCCCATTTTTTTGTCACTTTTTTGTCATTTTTCATCAATTTTTGGTCATTTTTTTCAATTTTTGTGTCACATTTTTGTCACATTTTGTCATTTTTCCGTCCATTTTTTGGATTTTTTTTTTTCAAATTTTTGTCAGTTTTTTGTCACATTTTCATTCCCCCAAGACGCGGAAGCCGTGACCACACTCTATGATACGATGTTTTCTTCTGCTCTTTCGTCTTTTAAATCATTAAAAAAAAAATGTAATCCCTTAAACCGGAGCAAGAAACAGCGTTCGAAGCGTTTCTCGTAAATAAGGAAGTTTTTGGAAATCCTTCCTGCCGCTTGTTGCTGCGACGTATCTAGCGTTGCTCTGATTGGTTGATGCCAATCACGGCCACCGGGAAATCGTTGAGCTCATGCTGCTCCCAGACTATATGTCTTTGAAATATCTATGAAAAAGCATGTAGTTTGGCAGGACAGGCAAGGTTAGTTCATGGGGCCCTTGACTGTCGGGCTACGCCTCTTATCTGGCAACACATTCTACACTTCAGCTACAGAGTACAGAAGATGACTCAAGAACCTTCATTATTAAAACATTAGTATTGATTTGTAATGTGGGCCAACAGTGCCTGGAGTAATTAGTATCTATGTGTTATTTGTGTTCTCATCATCTGAGTACTGGTCCACTAGTTTTCCAGTGTCTAGGGCAGCACAGTCCATGCCATGCGGGGCCGACGCTGGGCAGAAACGGTGCTGCTTTGAACCATCATTCAAAATCAACTCTCATATTCAGGTCAAGCCTCAGCGGTGACATTTCATCCCAAAGAGAGAGAAACCGGCCACACACCGGTCCAGACGGTGCACTTCTGACTAACATCTGTTCAGCAGCTGCATGGTGAGGGGCTCGGGGACATTCTGACCTCAACATGGACGACCGGGCCCCGCGTAAAGAGGTGCCGTGTTCTGTCACAGTCAGATGTCACTCAGACTCCCTGGTGCAGGTTTGAAAGGTAAAGGAGCTCTCAGAAACATTCACAGCTCCAGAGCCGACCGTTCCTCTGCGGAGTCTGGCCTGTCCCGTCAGGAGACGCCAGGTGCGAAGTCGGCCCTCGCTCGATATGTCTCTTCAGCGGCAAAATGAAACGGCTAGAACAGCTGGAACACCGCGGATTTCCAATGCACTCACCAGATTCAGAATGTTTGCCTTAAGAGGAGAGAATATGTGGATCTGGCGACGCTTTAGAAAACAGCCCGCGAGGTCCAGGCGTAAGTGCGGGTAACAAGAAAGTAATTACACATGTAAGTACGGGTACTCTTTCAACGTGTAACGGGGGAACAAGGGGAACAAGGAAGTAGAAAGTGCCACAAGGGGGAACAATGTGTAACAAGGAAGTACAAAGTGTTGGGGAACAATGTGTAATAAGGAAGTACAAAGGGGAACAAGGGGGAACAAAGTGTTACAAGGAAGTACAAAGGGGAACAATGTGTAACAAGGAAGTACAAAGTTACACCTTGTTCCCCCTTGTGGCACTTTGTACTTCCTTGTTCTTCCTTGAAGCACTTTGTACTTCCTTGTTACACATTGTTCCCCTTTGTACTTCCTTGTTACACATTGTTCCCCTTTGTACTTCCTTGTTACACATTGTGGCACTTTGTACTTCCTTGTTACACATTGTTCCCCTTTGTACTTCCTTGTTCCCCCTTGTAACCCTTTGTACTTCCTTGTTACACATTGTGGCACTTTGTACTTCATTGTTCCCCCTTGTAACCCTTTGTACTTCCTTGTTATACATTGTTCCCCTTTGTACTTCCTTGTTACACATTGTTCCCCTTTGTACTTCCTTGTTACACATTGTGGCACTTTGTACTTCCTTGTTCCCCCTTGTAACCCTTTGTACTTCCTTGTTACACATTGTGGCACTTTGTACTTCCTTGTTACACATTGTTCCCCTTTGTACTTCCTTGTTACACATTGTGGCACTTTGTACTTCCTTGTTCCCCCTTGTAACCCTTTGTACTTCCTTGTTATACATTGTTCCCCTTTGTACTTCCTTGTTACACATTGTTCCCCTTTGTGACACTTTGTACTTCTTCTTATACATTGTTCCCCTTTGTACTTCCTTGTTATACATTGTTCCCCAACACTTTGTACTTCCTTGTTATACATTGTTCCCCCTTGTAACACTTTGTACTTCCTTGTTACATATTGTTCCCCAACACTTTGTACTTCCTTGTTACACATTGTTCCCCCTTGTAACACTTTGTACTTCCTTGTTATACATTGTTCCCCTTTGTACTTCCTTGTTACACACTGTTCCCCAACACTTTGTACTTCCTTGTTCCCCTTGTAAACACTTTGTACTTCCTTGTTATACATTGTTCCCCTTTGTACTTCCTTGTTACACACTGTTCCCCAACACTTTGTACTTCCTTGTTCCCCCTTGTAACACTTTGTACTTCCTTGTTATACATTGTTCCCCTTTGTACTTCCTTGTTATACATTGTTCCCCCTTGTGGCACATTGTACTGCCTTGTGACACATTGTTCCCCAACACTTTGTACTTCCTTGTTCCCCATTGTGGCACTTTGTACTTCCTTGTTATACATTGTTTCCCAACACTTTGTACTTCCTTGTTACACATTCTTCCCCCTTGTAACACTTTGTACTTCCTTGTTCCCCCTTGTAGCACTTTGTACTTCCTTGTTACACATCGTTCCTCTTTGTAACACTTTATAAGAGCACCTGCACCTACATGTGTAACTACTTTCTCGTTACCCGCACTCACACCTGGACCTCGCGGGCTGCATTCTAAAGCGTCACCGTGAATCTTTATCCAAACAGCCACGGCAGAACGGGGAAAACCAGACAGCTCGCAAACTACATTGGTCGAAAGTGCACCGCCTCTCAGCTCAGAGCGCGAAAGCGTGTCCTCGGAGCCAAGAAAGGAGAAGGCCACGTTAAAACCGGGACGCCGCTCGTGTTGTGACGACTTTATCGCCCCCGAGTAACCGCGCTGCCACTGGAGGTTTGCGACAATGGGATCACGGTGGCTAATCCGATCAGCCCCGAAGTCCGTGAGTAACATCCGGAGGAGCGGCAGATTGCGCGAGGCCCATTACCGCGTTTTAAAGTCGCGGCGGTGAAGATTGGATGTCGGTTTGCGCCGGAGGCCGTCGGTGGCAGTCGGAGGGGCTGCCGTCTCAGGCCGGCGAGGCGGAACAAAGAGGCGGCGGCGTTTCCGGCTGACGCGAAGCTAAAGCCAGTCCACATCAGTTACCATCAGTTAGTATTTGCTTATTTGGTGAGGGCGGCGCACGTTAAAGGGGACGTATTGTGCAAAATCCACTTGTAAACATGATGTAACGTCGTATCCCATGTTCAAAACACCGGGAGTGATATTTCAGTTCAGTTTCTTTTGCTGGAGAAGCACTAAAGCATCATTTTATCGATTGTTTTGTCAGTAACTGTAAAATAACAGTGTGGGTGTTTTGTTTAGGTACATTTCGTATCACAATACACTTTAACATCTTAACTCCCGCCTGAACCGAGAGGATCTTTTTCCTCACGTCATCAGATGTTTTTCCCCAACGTTCAACTCATTTTTGTCACATTTTTGTCGTTTTTTCGTCAATTTTTTGTAAAAAATTTTTTTCACATTTTTGTCATTTTTTATCAAATTTTTGTCATTTTTTATCAAATTTTTGTCATTTTTTGTTACATTTTTGTTAAAAAAAATATTAAATTTTTGTCTTTTTTTGTCCATTTTTTGTAAAAAAATAATTAAATTTTTTGTCATTTTTTGTCACATTTTTGTCATTTTTTTGTCATTTTTTTGTCATTTTTTTGTTAAAAAAAATAAAAAAAAATGTCTTTTTTTTGTCCATTTTTTGTCATTTTTTTTTTAAACTTTTTGTCATTTTATCGTCAATTTTTAACATTATTTATCATTTTTTGTCATTTTTTTGTCACATTTTTGTCATATTTTTGTAAAAAAAAAAAAAAAAAAAATTTGTCTTTTTTTTTGTCCATTTTTTTAAAAAAAATATTCAATTTTTTGTAATTTTTTATCAATTTTTTGTAATTTTTTTGTCACATTTTGGTCATTTTTTTGTCGTATTTTTGTAAAAAAAAAAAATTATATTTGTCATTTTTTTGTCAATTTTTTGTCACATTTTTGTCATTTTTTGGTCACATTTTTGTCATTTTATCGTCAATTTTTTATCATTTTTTTGTCATTTGTTTGTCACATTTTTGTCACATTTTTGTAAAAAGAATATATAATTTTTGTCATTTTTTTGTCACATTTTCAACATGGTAAAAATATTTAAAAAGTGAATTTAGCATAATACGCCCCCTTTAACGCTACAAGTTTGACTGACTAAGTTTCGACATTGCTGAGGTGCCTGAATGGAAGTTTACGTGCACTTTAACTGAGCGCACAGGAGGCAGATGTAAACACTCCAGGCCCGATTGCAGCCCCTGTTCACAGTGTCCTGCTCCTTTCTCAGCCCCCCCCCCCCCCCCCCCCCCCCCCCCAGGCAGGCCATACAGGACGCTCACCACATACAATACTGTACCTCTCCCCAGCACGCAAGCATAGCGTGTCTGGACGTAAAACCCCTACGAGCTCCTGTCTGACCGATCAGGAGTCAAACCATCAAACACATGGCGGAGCCGGGGCGCTCGTCCAGTGTTGGATTTCAGCGCAAAAGCAAACAGTCACAGCGGCAAAGAGCTCGACCAGGCTTCGGATGTTCAGGGCGTCTATTAAACAAAAGTGTTTCCCCGTTTTATCTTCTGCCATTTGGTCTTCCTTTAGGGTCGGTTCTTAGGTTCATCACTGTTTTGTTGCAGACAGTAAATGTATAATAAAATCCCATAAATCAATTAAAAACAGCTAGACGATATATTTTTGGGCTCGATGTTTAGCGTATGTACATTTATCACCATTTCCCCCCATTCCTTCTTTGTAAAACTTTGAGTTTTAACAGAAGCTGTCATTTATACGCAAAGAGTCGACAGTATCTAGTATCGTTGGAGTCAAAAATATTGTTTATCGAGATGCTTTCCTGCCTCAATATATCCAACTTCAAATGTGTTATCATGACAGGCCTACGCACTACACTACAGTAATAAAATAAGACTTAGGGATGGGCGGATCGATACCAAACGGCTACTTTTTAAGTATCGATATTGGGCAAAAAGTATCTATACTAATTTGCGTATGTAAAAAGAAGGCGGGGCAGCAATTTTAAACGTAAAAGGATGATTTACATCTTTGTTCTGAGCCAAAACAGTCACAGCAGCAGAGGATTGAACTAAGCCAGCCATTAGTTTCTGTTTGTCATTAAAGTATTAATTTTAAACTTTGTTCATGTATTTAATTCCACATTAACATTGTTTAATTAACCAGTCAAAGTAAATTAACTTTAATTTACTATTAATTATATAAAATAACCAGTTTTAGAAATGTATATTGATTGAAATACATTCACCCATATGAAATGACCAGTATCGGTATCGGTATTGAGAAAAATGACCCCAAAAAATGTGGTATCGCCCATCCCTAATAAGACTAGGGCTGCATGATTTTGACAAAAAGGATTTTGCGATTCGATTTGTGATTTTAACCTACTTATGTTTTATTTTTCAAGATGCAAATCTGCAAGAGGCTGTTTATACATCCTTAATTTGAGATGCAAAAACGATGCAAGATGCAAAAACGCTGCTCGTTAAATGAAAATCCGTCTCATATTTACGTCAACAAACGATAATTCCGTGACTAATCCACACGTGGAGTTTGTTTTTCAGCTTCTTCTGACTTTTGATTGACCAGCGAGGGACAACACCCAAAGGGACACCCTCAAATGTTGGAGGCGCAAGGCAGAAAAACAACAAAAAACGTAGTCCCTTGAGGTTAGGTTACCACAGTAGCTAAAACCTCAATTTCGATTCACTAAAGGTAAATCGTGCCACCCTAATTCAGTTCTGTTTTTGAACATTCATGTAAGTTTTAGGTCAAGTTTAGGCGGTAAATTCCATGACACAGACAATAATTTGAAGATTTTCATCATAAAACGTCCACATAATAACATAGCAAACCCCCGAGCCCACGACATCTGCCTAAAGTGACCAGGCAAAAAATCTGGAACCAAATGGCAGAATTCCTTTTTTTTTTGAGTCGCCTGAGTATAAATGAGTAAATGTTTTTGGTAATTTGGCTGAGCTGAACCATGTAATTGACATTTGCGAAGCGGCCGCCGAGCGCTGAGCCGGAAGCCCCCGGCGTGCGGTTTGTGCGTGGGATACAATTCTGAAATTCCCCAGCTGTCGATCGGAGAGTCACTGTTGTGCAATCGCCGGGGCATTGATTTCTTCATTTCACGCTCTATTTAGTCTTCAGTTGTGCGGACTGTACTCCCGACCAAAGCCCTTGATGTGCCGCATCATCTGACCTCAGGAAGTCTGCGCGAGTACACCACTTGAGATCCGCTGTTGTGGGCCTGAGCAACTAGCGACTGTCAGCAAATACATATCACATGGAAGCACATATTCAACTACGTACAAATGAGGGTCGCTCGGTTGCCACTTCGCTTTCCAGAAGTCTGTTTACTTCCCTGTGGGACATACAAGAAACAACTACCCTTTTTTCGTTAATTTCTCTTGATTTCGTCACTGAGACACCATGACACAACTCTGCAATCGTTGGGAAAAAGTTATTTGTACTGGGTTGCTTTTGAATCGAAGACATCCAGGACGATTCCTGTTGGTCTCCTGGTTGCAACCTGGGCCTTTAGTTGATATTCCATAAGGTTCTGACCAAAATCCGCCCATCGGACAAAGATGAATGCGATGGCGAGAATGCGTTGAATTGCTCCTTACTGGACACACTGCAAAAAGTATTTAACTAGATCAGTATAAACATCTCAATTTGAGCATAATAATCCAAATTGTAGTTGTTTTGACTAGTTAAGAAGTTCTTGGGCATTTGTCCCAGATTATTTCACTTGTTCTGAGATGTTTCTGACTCGTTTCGATACATTTCGTCCTTATTTCAGGTCATTTTCTTTGCCAATGGGGAAAGAAAATTGGTCTTATCTCATTGGCAACTTTACTTTCTTATTTCAAGCGAGATTTACCCTAGAACTGGTCTGAAATGTCCTCAAACAAGCGAAGCAAACTTGGTCCGATCAGGAAAAGTGTCTAAATGAGTGAAAACCGCTCAAAACAAGATACATTTCCTCAATTCAAGTCATTTAAGCCAATGCTTGATGTTTACTTTTTGTAGTGCAGGTTTGAAGGCCCAGTTTGCAACCAGAAGACTTGGCACTTTCGAGGGATAACTTGCCTTGACCATACAAAAAAAAAAGGACTGAAATCTGGCCCTAGTTCGCGGCAGTTTGGACCCGAGTCCCGTCGTTTTCGAAAGGGGGGTCCCCCTACCTGCAAGTTCTTCCTCCAGACGTTGACGGCCGCAAAGGCGAGCTGCATCTGCTTCCTGCGAGCGTCTTTATGGCGCTTGTACGCGATCTCGATAAAGATGAGGAAGATCCCTGCCGCAATCCCTCCGGCGACCAGCATGAACACACCTGCGTCGGGGGGGAGGGGGGAGAATCCGGAGAGACGACGAGGAGGGGAAGGGGGGAGGAGGGGAAACAAGACAGGTAAAAGTGCGTGAGAAACTCGGTCCAGCTTGCGCCACCGTCGAGCATAGCTGTTCTGGCATGCTCTCGAAAAAACCAAAGAAGACTGGGGGGGAAAAATAAATGAATAAGAAAAAGGAACCACCAAAACACAGCACTATAACGGAAAAGCAAAACAAAAGACACTATACAACCACGCGACATGAAAACTGCAAAGGTATTGGACAAAAAAGTGGCTACAGTAACTTACCACTGCAGTTTTTGTCCAATCACTTTTCTTTTTTTTTTGTGTCTGTTTTGAAAACGGTTCATTCTTTCAACGCACTAAGGACCGTACCTGCCATGTTCTCAAAGGTGAGTGTGGCCGGGGCATTGCTCCTCGAGTCACACTCCTGGTACCTCACCCAGGTTTTATCTAGGTCCTCCATGAAGCCGTTCTCATGAGAACTGCAAAGGGGGTTCGCATGGGAGGGAAGAAGAAGCGACAAAGGAGTTAAGAAACACAGGCGAGAGAAGCCCCCCCCTCTCCTCACTCACGCCGTTTCTACATCCCCCACACTCCCTCCCTCCGACGTGAGCGAGACATAGATAGCCCGATGAGTGAGGGAAGACGGACAGACAGACGGACAGACAGACAGACAGACAGACAGACAGACAGACAGACAGACAGACAGACAGACAGACCAGACAGAGACAGACAGACAGACAGACAGACAGACAGACAGACAGACAGACAGAGGCAGGAGAGGCACACAAGATGCTGACATGAAGCGATGTACTGAGAGCAGAGGCAGGACTTTTTTCAGCTAAGTCGGGTGTCGGGCCTTCACACTGTGTCAAGTCCATTAGATCAAAGAGGCCGATGCGCCAAGTCCTCGCTTAAACGTCTTTTTCACTCAGCCACGTCTAGTCTGCTTCGGAGCCGGTGTCTGGAAAGTTCTAAGTTTGCTCGTGATTGTGGGAAAAGTGGCAACATTTCATTTGGGGGTGAAGAAAGTCTAGTCGTAGTGATTGTCGTCTGTGTTTTTGTTGTGTAACTGTAGATTAAGACACTGCTTTAACTGCGACTATAATACAAGCAGCCACATTAATGTTAACGGATATTATTCTGTTATTCAATGTCTAAGTCAGGGGTGCCCAAAGTGGGGTCCACGGGCCAAATTTGGCCCGCCGGAACAATCCCGTTGGCCCGCCAGAGAGTGACCTACTTTTGCACCGCATAATACGGTTAACCTCTTACCACCCGCCTAAAGCAACTCATTTTGTAACTTTTGTGTCTTTTTTTAAAAATTAATTTTTTGTCTTTTTTGCCATTTTTTGTTGTTGTTTTTTGTTTTTTAGTTATTTTTTTGTCATTTTTTTTTATCTTTATGTTATTTTTTTGTCATTTTTTGTCATTTTTTTGTCATTTTTTTGTAATATTTTTTTGTTATTTATTTGTTATTTAGTTTTTTTTGTTTTGTTATTTTTTTGTTATTTTTTTGTCATTTTTTTGTCATTTTTTTTAATCTTTTTGGGGTTTTTTGTCATTTTTTGTCATTTTTTTTGGTCATTTTTGTGTTTTTTTTTTTTTGTGTTTTTTTATTTTTAGTTATTTTTTAGTTATTTTTTTTGGTCATTTTTTGTCATTTTTTTTGTCATTTTTTTAATCATTTTTTGTCATTTTTTTGTCATTTTTTCGTGATTTTTTCCTCAAAGTTTTCTCACTTTTTTGTCACATCTTCATCATTGTTTTCGTCTCAGTTCTGTCACTATTTTCACACCTTTCTTCCCCAGAAGCTTTTGGACTGGGGTAAAGCTAAGTGTGCTCGGTTCAGGTGGGAGTTGTTGTGGTGTCTAGGTTTTTATCAGAGCGTTGTAGCATCAACTTTCTCAGTTTTCCAACTTTTATTTCAGAGGTTGTTGACGTCAACAAAGGTGGGCGTTAAAAAGTGACTTTGGCATTTTCTTTGAGTTACTAAAAGAATGAGGCAAAGTCACTGTAGGAGCTGCAGATACAGGTGTTGTCGTTGTTTACATTTTGCACTATATTTCTGCAGTTGTTGATTTTGTTCAACGAAAACTAGGCGTTTTTGCCATAGTTAACATTTGTATTAATGTAACATGTTATTTGCACAGATAGAATCAAATGCACATGTAAACCGAAAGTTAAGTTAAGTTAAGTTAAGTTAAGTTAAGTTAAGTTAAGTTAAGTTAAGTTAAGTTAAGATAAGATAAGATAAGATAAGATAAGATAAGATAAGATAAGATAAGATACGATACGATACGATACGATACGATACGATACGTTACGATACGATACGTTACGATACGATACGATACGATACGATACGATACGTTACGTTACGTTACGTTACGATACGATACGATACGATACGATACGATACGATACGATACGATAAGTTAAGATAAGATAAGATAAGATAAGATAAGATAAGTTAAGATAAGTTAAGATAAGATAAGATAAGTTAAGATAAGATAAGATAAGATAAGATAAGATAAGTTAAGATAAGATAAGTTAAGATAAGATAAGATAAGATAAGATAAGTTAAGATAAGTTAAGATAAGTTAAGATAAGATAAGTTAAGATAAGATAAGATAAGATAAGATAAGATAAGTTAAGATAAGTTAAGATAAGATAAGTTAAGATAAGTTAAGATAAGTTAAGATAAGATAAGATAAGATAAGATAAGTTAAGATAAGTTAAGATAAGTTAAGATAAGATAAGTTAAGATAAGATAAGATAAGTTAAGATAAGATAAGATAAGATAAGTTAAGATAAGATAAGATAAGATAAGTTAAGATAAGTTAAGATAAGATAAGATAAGATAAGATAAGATAAGATAAGATAAGTTAAGATAAGTTAAGATAAGATAAGATAAGATAAGATAAGATAAGATAAGATAAGATAAGATAAGATAAGATAAGATACGATACGATACGATACGATACGTTACGATACGATACGATACGTTACGATACGATACGATACGATACGATACGATACGATACGATACGATACGTTACGTTACGATACGATACGATACGATACGATACGATACGATACGATAAGATAAGATAAGATAAGATAAGATAAGATAAGATAAGATAAGATAAGATAAGTTAAGATAAGTTAAGATAAGTTAAGATAAGTTAAGATAAGTTAAGATAAGATAAGATAAGATAAGATAAGTTAAGATAAGTTAAGATAAGTTAAGATAAGTTAAGATAAGATAAGTTAAGATAAGATAAGATAAGTTAAGATAAGTTAAGATAAGATAAGATAAGATAAGTTAAGATAAGATAAGATAAGTTAAGATAAGTTAAGATAAGATAAGTTAAGATAAGATAAGATAAGATAAGTTAAGATAAGTTAAGATAAGATAAGATAAGATAAGTTAAGATAAGATAAGATAAGATAAGTTAAGATAAGTTAAGATAAGATAAGATAAGATAAGTTAAGATAAGTTAAGATAAGTTAAGATAAGATAAGTTAAGATAAGATAAGATAAGTTAAGATAAGTTAAGATAAGTTAAGATAAGATAAGATAAGATAATCCTTTATTGATCCCACAAAGGAGAAATTCACTTGTTACAGTCGGCGTTCAAGAAGATCACTCAGAGTTAATAAAGTGCAGCTGATACAGAGATTATGATAAAGTGATATAATATTATAATATAAAAATAATATTATTATTATGTGCAGTTATATGTGTTTCTCGTGCTTAACATCGCCGTGTTTGGCCCGTGACCCACTGGGTTTGGGCCCCCCTGGTCTAAGTCATCACCCCTTTGAAGTCAGTTACTCTCTGGATACAGGTCACCTCTCCAAACTCAAAGAACAACATGTTTGAAAACACAACAATATTTTACAGAAAGGTAAAGGTTGGTTGAGCAAAATATGATTGTGTTTTGTGTCATGATGAACATCTTTTCTAAACGTGATGGTCCTCTAAATGTAGCGTTCGACCATGAGGCCAGTCACACCGCGGCAGAAATAATGACTCCTACAGTCCAGTCTGGCCCACGACCTCTGTATGGATAGAACCATGAACTTATATTTAAGAATTAAAATCATACGAGTAATGCAGCTTCGGCTGGGACAGACCTGAGAATGGCCAGGGACACATTCTGTTTCCAGGGGCTGTCCTTGCGCATGCCTATGCCAAAGCCCGAACGGAAAAACAGCTCTCCCGTGGTCACCAGGTCGCACTTCTGCGAGGCTTCAAACTCCAGCACCGCAGAGTCCCAGATGAAGGCATGCAGCTTGCTGTGGGGGGGGGGGAGGAGGGAGGGGGGCGGGGGAAGGCGGGGGGGCAGAGGGGGAGGGGGGGGGGGGGGGAGGAGGGGTTACGGTGCAACAGTACAATGATTTACAAACACATTCACGGCTCCAGCACGCTCTCTAGCACTCCACATGCTGTGTGTCGGTCAGCGTTTACCAGCTTCTCTACGACTGCTATGGCCCAAAAGAAATCCCACCACAGGCCGAGGAATGGGGTCCCATCCCGCGCCTGGATCGACCTGAAAAAGGGCGCTCCTGGACTCACAGTTAGCTCATCCTCCGTGCTTTAGCTGGTCCCTGTGTGAGGATGGGCGAGGGGCACGGAGACGCCGGAGGGAAAGGCTCGCAGCTCTCGGTGCTCCAGGCCCATGCTCTGACCCCTGCCCTGAGGCTATACCACAGCAGCCGGCCCCCCTGGCTCGGCCCCGCTCGCACTCACTTGTCTCGCACGGCCTGGATGGCCTCCGCCGCGCTCTCGTAGTTGTGCTTCTCCATGTGGCGGTACATGGTGCTCAGCTCCACCTGCCGCCGGAAATAAATGTCCACAGAGCTCTGCTTCACCGTGGCATAGATGAACTTGTCCGACGGGTTTCTCAGCTGCAGGAGAGAGGCGCACGTTTATTTAAACACAAGTGGATGCTGATTGAGAAAAAAGGGCAGTGGCTGCGAGCAGGGGTGCCCAAAGTGGGGCCCAGTAGGTTGGCCCGCCAGAGAGTGACCTACTTTTGCACATCTGGTTAATAATAACTCTCTCCCATTCATTCTCAATGGTAAATATGGATGCAGTACACTTTTTGGCCACCAGCGTCAAATTGGGGGCGCTGTTTGACTCCTTTCGCAAAGTTAACCTCTTAACTCCAGCCATTTTCTCCAGCTTTACCCCAATCCAAAAGCTTCTGGAAAAAAGGTGTGAAAATAGCAACAAAACTGAGACGAAAACAAGGATGAAAATGTGAAAAAAGTGAGGAAAAAATGGACGAAAAAGTGACAAAAAATTTACAAAAAATGTACAAAAAAAAAGACAAAAATGGACAAAAGTTTGACAAAAAGCAAGAAAAATTTGATGAAAAATTAGACGAAAAAATGGAAGAAAAAATGACAATGGACAAAAAATTGACAAAAAGTGAGAAAAAATTGAGGAAAAATTGAGGAAAAAATGGACGAAAAAGTGACAAAAAATTGACAAAAAATGTACCCAAAAAAAAGGCAAAAATGGACAAAAAATTGACAAAAAACTGAGAAAAATGTGACGAAAAATGGAGAAAAATTGACAAAAAATGTACAAAAAATGTACAAAAAATGTACAAAAAAATGACAAAAATTGACAAAAATTGGACAAAAAAGTGACAAGAATTGGACAAAAAAATGCGAATAATTTGACGAAAAAGTGACAAAAAAGTCACGGAAATTTGACAAAAATGAGACGACTGCCCAACACAAAAAGTGATGGAAAAAAAAAATCTGATGACGTGAGGAAAAAGATCAATTTAGTTTTGTACATCTTAGCTTTCAAATGAGGCGTTACACTGGCCTACAGGATTTGGGTAAAGCTGAACTGGAGAAAATGCTCTCTGTTCAGTTGGGAGTTAAGAGGTTAATACTAACTCTTTCCCATTCATTCTCAATGGCAAATATGGATGCAGTTCACTTTTTGGCCACAAGCGTCAAATTGGGGGCGCTGTTTCGCTCCTTTCACAAAGTTAAGGAAACACTGTTGTGGCGTCTTGGTGTTTGTCAGTCATAGAGCGACGTAGCATCAACTTCCCAAGTGTTTCCAAATTTTATTGCAAAGGTCATTGACATATATGACTTAACCTCTTAACTCCCACCTGAACGGATCCCATTTTCTCCAGTTTGGCTTTACCCGAATCAAAAAGCTTCTTGGGGAAAAAAGCACCAAAGCAGCCACAAAAAATGAGAAGAAAACAAGGATGTAAACGCAACAAAAATGTGACAAAAACTCAACAAAAATGTGACAAAAATTCAACAAAAAAAATGACAAAAATTCAACAAAAAAATGTCAAAAAATCAACCAAAAAGTGACAAAAAATCAACAAAAATGTGACAAAAAATCAACCAAAAAGTGACAAAAACTCAACAAAAATGTGACAAAAATGTGACAAAAATTCAACAAAAATTCAACAAAAATGTGACAAAAATTCAACAAAAATGTGACAAAAACTCAACAAAAAAGTGACAAAAACTCAACAAAAAATGACAAAAACTCAACAAAAAATGACAAAAACTCAACAAAAATGTGACAAAAACTCTACAAAAAAATGACAAAAACTCAACAAGAAATGACAAAAACTCAACAAAAATGTGACAAAAATTCAACAAAAAATGACAAAAACTCAACAAAAAATGACAAAAACTCAACAAAAAATGACAAAAACTCAACAAAAAAGTGACAAAAACTCAACAAAAAATGACAAAAACTCAATAAAAATATGACAAAAATTCAACAAAACTCAACAAAAATGTGACAAAAATTCCACAAAAATTGGACAAAAACTCAACCAAAAAGTGACAAAAATTCAACAAAAATGTGACAAAAATTCAAAAAATTGTGACAAAAACTCAACAAAAAATGACAAAAACTCAACAAAAAATGACAAAAACTCAACAAAAAAGGTTCAAAAGTCAACAAAAGTTAAGGAAACACTGTTCTGGTGTCTTGGTGTTTATCAGTCATAGAACGTTGTAGCATCAACTTCCAAACTTTTTCTGATCTATAGTCAAAGTAAACTGCAAAAAACAATTCAAAAATCAGACATCTTATTAAGAGGTTAATACGTGACTCACCCTGGGATCATTGATGCCGGTGATGCGCTCCTCAGGCCTGTCCAGCACCAGGAAGGCAGCCAGGTTGGCAGTGTATGAGGCTACAATGATCATAGCGAAACCTGCCCACACCATCCCCAAGATCCTCGCCGAGAAGCTTCTTGGAGCACCTTTAAAGTTCAAACATTCGCTCATTTAGAATCAGAAATATGGCAAGTCTGTCACTCCTTTTCCTCCCCTCCGATAAATACAGGTCAAGAAAGAACGGTTTCCAAGGCCGTGGGAACCCAGGGTGCTGAGGGCGCTGCAGCACCCGCTGGTGGGTAGTTTGTGAACTGCAGGCAATATCAACCCCTTAACTCCCACCTGAACCGAGCACATTTTCTCCAGTTTGGCTTTACCCCAATCCAAAAGCTTCTGGAAAAAAGCTGTGAAAATAGCGACAAAACTGAGACGAAAACAATGATGGAAATGTGAAGAAAGTGAGAAAACATTGACGAAAAAGTGACAAAAAATTTACCGAAAAATGACAAAAATGGACAAAAAATGGAGAATAATTTGACAAAAAATGGAGAAAAAATGAATGAAAAAGTGATGAGAATTTGACAAAAAAATGCAAATAATTTGACGAAAAAGTGTCAAAAAATTGACCAAAAAATTGAGAAAAATTGAAAAAAAAATGAGAAAAAATGAACGAAAAAGTGATGAGAATTTTAAAAAAAAATGCAAATAATTTGACTAAAAAATTACTAAAAAGTAATTTTTTTGTAAAAAGTGAGAAAAATTTGACAAAAAATGGAGCAAAAATGAACGAAAAAGTGATGAGAATTTGACAAAAAAATGCGAATAATTTGACGAAAAAGTGACAAAAAATTGCAAAAAAAAAATTACAAAAGTGTGACAAAAATTTGACAAAATGTGACAAAAAAAATGACAAAAAATTGATTCAAAAAATGACAAAAAATGACAAAAATGTGACAAAAAAATGATGGAAATGTGAAAAAAGTGAGAAAACATTGATGAAAAAGTGACAAAAAATGGACAAAAAAGTGCTAAGAATTTGAGAAAAAAATGCGAATAATTTGATGAAAAAGTGACAAAAAATTAACAAAAAATTAACAAAAAATTAACAAAAAATTTACAAAAAATTAACAAAAAATTTACAAAAAATTTACAAAAAATTTACAAAAAATGACAAAAATGGAAAAAAATATGAAAAAAAATTGAATTTTTTTTTAGAAAAAATGGACGAAAAAGTGATAAGAATTTGACAAAAAAATGTGAATAATTTGACGAAAAAGTGACAACAAATTTACAAAAAAAAATGACAAAAATGGACAAAAAATTGAGAAAAATGTGTCAAAAAAATGGAGAAAAAATGAACGAAGAAGTGATGAGAATTTGACAAAAAAATGCAAATAGTTTGACGAAAAACGGACAAAAAATTGACAAAAAATGACAAAAATTGACAAAAAATTGACAAAAAATGGACAAAAAAAATGTGAATAATTTGACAAAAAAGTCACGAAAACTTGACAAAAATGAGACGACTGCCCAACAAAAAAAGTGATGAAAAAAATCTGATGTGAGGAAAAATATCAATTCACTTTTGTAGGTCTTTCAAATGAGGCGTCACACTGGCCGACAGGATTTGGGTAAAGCTGACCTGGAGAAAATGCTCTCGGTTCAGGCGGGAGTTAAGAGGTTAATAAACAGGATTTATCCACAGAAAAAGTATTTTGGGGGTACATTTTGTCCCTCAGCGCCCCCTAACTAAAACATCTCCCCACGGCCCTGGTTCCTCATGAGGGACCCGCGTACCTTCTCCGATACCGGAGTTCAGCAGCACCCCCCAGGAGAACCACATGGCGGAGGACAGCGTGAGGGCGTCTTCCTCTTCCTCCTCGCTGTTCACTTTGAATCTTCCGAACGGGCTGCGTTTGGGAGGGTTGTACAGAGACACGGGGTGAGACACAGTCATGTGGACACGGTGGACACGCCCTCGGGTTTTGGAGGGAAGGTCAACTGAACATGAGCGAGCCAAGCCAGAAGAGACACACAAGCCATGTCCACACTAAGAGCTCGCTGAGTAAACTCTATCCCAACACGGACCTGGAGAAAGCACGATCCTAGTTCTTCCATTACATTAAAACGATGCTAATGAGCGAAGTCTCAATTGGCGCAATGGATGGAGGTCAATAGGGATAAATGTGACCCGGAAGTCTGTTTTGATAGTGCACACGGCGAGTTTCTTTTACTTTCCAGACAAAAGTTCTATATTATTTCACTATTAAACAATCTGAATCCTGCTAATTGGAATAAAAATGATCGGTGGTTCGTTTAATTCGATCGTTGGGAACCTTTTTTTTGACGTTTTTCTTACTATCAGTGCTAGATCTGGATAAAAGGTCAACTATCTGCCTGCATTACACTGCAACTAGATCAGTTTAAACATCTCAATTTGAGCATAATAATCCAAATGTTAGTTGTTTTGACTGGTTAAGAAGTTCTTGGGCATTTGTCCTAGATTATTTCACTTGTTCTGAGATGTTTCTGACTCGTTTCGATACGTTTCGTCCTTATTTCAGGTCATTTTCTTTGCCAATGGGGAAAGAAAATTGGTCTTATCTCATTGGCAATTTTACTTTCTTATTTCAAGCGAGATTTACCCTAGAACTGGTCTGAAATGTCCTCAAACAAGCAAAGTAAACTTGGTCCGATCAGGAAAAGTGTCTAAATGAGTGAAAACCGCTCAAAAAACAAGATACATTTCCTCAATTCAAGTCATTTAAGCCAATGCTTGATATTTACTTTTTGCAGTGTAAAAAGTTTCCATCACTTTTGTAGGTCTTAGCTTTCAAATGAGGCGTTACATTGTTGATCTCCAGTCGAGAAGCTTTTAGATTTGGGTAAAGCCCAGTGTAAAAAACACATGAATCTAAAAGGAATTCCGTGGAGTAAGGTGTGCCACAAGGTTCAATTTTGGGACCACTATTATTTATCATTTATATTAATGATTTTGCTTTTGTTTCTACGACCACCTTTCCCGTTCTTCGCTGCAAAAGTATTTAACTAGATCAGTATAAACATCTCAATTTGAGCATAATAGTCAAAATTTCAGTTGTTTTGACTAGTTAAGAAGTTCTTGGGCATTTGTCCTGGATTATTTCACTTGTTCTGAGATGTTTCTGACTCGTTTCGATACATTTCATCCTTATTTCAGGTCATTTTCTTTGCCAATGGGATCAGAAAATTGGTCTTATCTCATTGGCAATTTTACTTTCTTATTTCAAGCGAGATTTACCCTAGAACTGGTCTGAAATGTCCTCAAACAAGCAAAGTGAACTTGGTCCGATCAGGAAAAGTGTCTAAATGAGTGAAAACCGCTCAAAACAAGATACATTTCCTCAATTCAAGTCGTTTAAGCCAATGCTTGATATTTACTTTTTGTAGTGTATGTTTGAATACATTGTTTATAATATGTGTCGTCTACATTACAATAAATAAACACGTGTGGGAACGTGAAGCTCCACCAATCAAAAGCCTCGTAGTAGATCATGGGACTCCCGAGCATCCTGGGTAATGTAGTTCTAGGACGAAGGCTCGCAGTTAAACTAGATTTACTTTGCGGTCGCTTTAGAACCACAGACGGAGTTACGGAGTGAAAATAGCATCATGTGACAGACTTTACCGTGAGTCTGGAAGTGAAGGGCCACTTTACTGCACTTTACCCAGACGCGGGTACGTTTATAGTTTCCTATGTTGCATGACTTTATTCCATTTCTAGGCATTTTCCATTGCTTTAGCTTCAATAAGCGAAGTCGTAATCCCCCCATACAATGCAGAGAGAATGCATGTTCATGTAGCCAAATCATTGTGTAGTATTAAGATGACTTACTTTCTGCTTTTCTATAGTACAGTTTATACCGTAAATGCTCTAATATTGGCCGGGGCCTTTATTTACTCAAGGGCATCTAGGACCAGGCCTTTATTGGAACCAGGCCACAATTAGAGACAGGCCTTTATTTCTATTTGAGCAAAACGGACGACCAGGAAAACAAAGAAAAACGAGATTTGTGTCCATTTGCACATAAAATATTAGGTTAATTTATTAATGAACATTTCAAACCCTCTCCCAGCGGCTGGAACATTGACGCCTTTTATTTTGTCGGGACAACAGGAAGTGTTTCGTTGCTGTTAGCGGAGCTTTGACATCAGTGTCACTGCACTGCACTGTAAAAGGCGAGTTTAGACGGAGCGTTTGTGTTTGTGATCGATCATGAGACTGACCCGAGAGAAGACGAGACGCTCGCGCTGATGGGAGGAGTTATTTTGAGGCGTGGGACTGACCTGCACACGGAGCAGCTGGACGTGCTTTGAAGACGCGATGGTGACGCGAGGGTTCCCGTTTGGTTACTTCCTGCACGTGAGTTTTCATTTACACCAGTATGAGACAAATTCCTAACATGGGGAATATTTCTACTGTTATAGTTTCTAATAAAAGCCCCGGCCTGTTTTAGAGACCCGGCCGCTGATGGAACACAGGCCAGTATTAGAGTATTTACGGTATATGTGTGTAATTTTCAGGAAAGAATGATCCCCCACACTCAACACATCGACACTACGAGATAACGACTTCGCTTACTGCAGATGTACTGTCTCCATGGCGACGTCTTTTAACCTTGAGCTGCACACGCACAGCTTTTGATGCTTTTAAGCCAGAATAAGCGCAAATATATATACAGAAAAACAGTGGGTTTAGTGTTTAGCTGCACCATAGAGTTGTAGTTAGGGCTGTGCAATTAATCGAAATTCGATTACGATTTCGATTACAACAGTAAACGATCACAAAATTAGCATAATCGCAAAAAAACGATTTTAATTTTTTATTTTTGTCACTTTTTTGCTGGATTTGTGTCTTTTTTTTATGGATTTTTGTCACTTTTTTATGGATTTTTGTCACTTTTTTGCTGGATTTTTGTCACTTTTTTATGGATTTTTGTCACTTTTTTATGGATTTTTGTCACTTTTTTATGGATTTTTGTCACTTTTTTTAATGGATTTTTGTCACTTTTTTATGGATTTTTGTCACTTTTTTTAATGGATTTTTGTCACTTTTTTATGGATTTTTGTCTTTTTTTTGCTGGATTTTTGCCTTTTTTTGCTGGATTTTTGTCACTTTTTTGCTGAATTTTTGTCACTTTTTTGCTGGATTTTTGTCATTTTTTTGCTGGATTTTTGTCATTTTTTTGCTGGATTTTTGTCACTTTTTTTTATGGATTTTTGTCATTTTTTTGCTGGATTTTTGTCACTTTTTTATGGATTTTTGTCTTTTTTTGCTGGATTTTGTCACTTTTTTGCTGGATTTTTGTCTTTTTTTGCTGGATTTTTGTTACTTTTTTATGGATTTTTGTCACTTTTTTGCTGGATTTTTGTCACTTTTTTGCTGGATTTTTGTCACTTTTTTGCTGGATTTTTGTCACTTTTTTGCTGGATTTTTGTCACTTTTTTGCTGGATTTTTGTCACTTTTTTGCTGGATTTTTGTCACTTTTTTTGCTGGATTTTTGTCACTTTTTTATGGATTTTTGTCTTTTTTTGCTGGATTTTTGTCACTTTTTTTATGGAGTTTTGTCTTTTTTTGCTGGATTTTTGTCACTTTTTTTATGGAGTTTTGTCTTTTTTTGCTGGATTTTTGTCACTTTTTTTGCTGGATTTTTGTCACTTTTTTTATGGATTTTTGTCTTTTTTTGCTGGATTTTTGTCTTTTTTTGCTGGATTTTTGTCTTTTTTTGCTGGATTTTTGTCACTTTTTTGCTGGATTTTTGTCTTTTTTTGCTGGATTTTTGTCACTTTTTTTATGGATTTTTGTCTTTTTTTTATGGATTTTTGTCACTTTTTTGCTGGATTTTTGTCTTTTTTTTGCTGGATTGTTGTCACTTTTTTGCTGGATTTTTGTCTTTTTTTGATGGATTTTTGTCACTTTTTTGATGGATTTTTGTCACTTTTTTGCTGGATTTTTGTCACTTTTTTTTATGGATTTTTGTCTTTTTTTATGGATTTTTGTCACTTTTTTGCTGGATTTTTGTCACTTTTTTGCTGGATTTTTGTCACTTTTTTGCTGGATTTTTGTCACTTTTTTTATGGATTTTTGTCTTTTTTTGCTGGATTTTTGTCACTTTTTTTATGGATTTTTGTCTTTTTTTTATGGATTTTTGTCACTTTTTTGCTGGATTTTTGTCTTTTTTTTGCTGGATTGTTGTCACTTTTTTGCTGGATTTTTGTCTTTTTTTGATGGATTTTTGTCACTTTTTTGATGGATTTTTGTCACTTTTTTGCTGGATTTTTGTCTTTTTTTTTGCTGGATTTTTGTCACTTTTTTGATGGATTTTTGTCTTTTTTTGCTGGATTTTTGTCACTTTTTTGCTGGATTTTTGTCACTTTTTTGCTGGATTTTTGTCACTTTTTTGATGGATTTTTGTCACTTTTTTGATGGATTTTTTTAAAGGCAACAAATAATCGTTTGAATAATCGTGATTTCAATTATGACAAAAATAATCGTGATTATTATTTTTTCAATAATCGAGCAGCCCTAGTTGTAGTATTATCTGGATGTGGAACTGCAGCAGAAAACGCAACATAAACAACACTTTAGTGTGGACATGGGGGGCAAAGACAGAAAGGAAAGCAGACGGACTGAAAGAGTTTGCACTGGGACAGAGCGGTGGGATGGCTAATACCAATCTTCCCCTGGCCGTGGTCGTCCGGGCTCCGCGCTGAGGGAAGATCTGACGGTTGGGGAGACACACACACTCACTCACACACACTCGCTCGCTCTTGTACCTGAAGCGGTCAAGTAGGTAAAGCATCACCGCCACCACGTGCACCGACAGCCCCACCAGGAGCCACAGCGTGCTCTGGAACGGCTGCATGAACGAGTCCAGCGTGCTGCGCGGGATTTCCTACAACAGACAACGGCCAAAAGTGGCATTAATGCGAAAAATCAAAATGGCGGCCGCGTTGAAGACACTGGCAGGTCGCTGGGTGAGGATTTGTTGTGTTGAATAAGCGTTGGATTGTGATTAAAGTAACTTGTTTCCCTCTGGGGGGGATGATTGGGGGGTCTTTCATCTCCCCCCTGGTGTGTCTGGACAGAAAACCACAACCGCAACTTACCTGGACCGGGTCAGAGTCACCAATACACACTATCATGGCGAAGGAGCTAACAGGCTAACGGACAAAGCTAACTAAGGGCTAGCGCCACTGAAGCTCTTAACTCCCGCCTGAACCGAGAGGATATTTTTCCTCACGTTATCAGATATTTTTTTAATCATTTTTTTGATGGGTGTTCAACTCATTTTTGTGACTTTTTTTGTCATTTTTTCTCACATTTTTGTCTTTTTTTGTGTCTTTTTTTTGGTCAATTTTTTGTAATTTTTTTTTGTCACATTTTGTCACATTTTTGTCATATTTTAGTCAATTTTTTATCAAATTTTTTGTCACATTTTTGTTTTTTTTTGTCAATTTTTTGTCAATTTCTTGTGACATTTTTGCCACTTTTTAATTTTTTTGTCACATTTTTTATTTTTTTGTCAATTTTTTGTCAATTTCTTGTGACATTGTTGCCACTTTTTCATCCATTTTTTGACACTTTTTTGTCAATGTTTTCTAACTTTTTTTTCTCTTTTTTTTTCATTTTTTGTCACTTTTTTTTTTTTTTGTCCATTTTTTTTCATTTTTTTGTCTTTTTTTGTCCATTTTTTGTTAATTTCTTGTGACATTTTTGCCACTTTTTCATAAATTTTTCCTCACTTTTTTGTCAATCTTTTCTCACTTTTTTGTCACATTTCCATCATGTTTTTCGTCTCAGTTTTGTCGCTATTTTCTCACCTTTTTTCCAGAAGCTTTAGGATTGGGGTAAAGCCAAACTGGAGAAAATGTGCTCGGTTCAGGTGGGAGTTAAGGGGTTAAACAGTATTTACAGCCAAGTTTGAGTGAAAAAAATCTCCATTGTGTAATTGGGTGGACAATATTGTAGTAAATACTCTCACGGACAATTAATAAGTAAAAAAAAAACATGCTATGGCACCTGCAGTGGCGGTTATGGCCTCTAGGGGCATGAGTTACTTAGTGCTGCTTTAAATGTCATTTGAGTATCATGATAACCTGCCTATTGAGGTAAAAGGACTTAACCTCTTACAGGCCTGGCCCGAGGGCATTTACTCCAGTTCAGCGAGAGAGAGAAATCCAACAGACAAACAATATATGGTGCTATATAAATAAATAAATATTGATTGATTGGGGCTATAAATACAAATTTTAGCCCCGAGGACCATTTTACTTAAATCCGGCCTTGACCAGACCTGTTCACAACAACTGCCTCTAAAATCCTGTACTGTCACTCAGAAAGGTGTTAATTCGGGTCCTAAATGCCGTCATACACGAGCTTAACCTCTCAACTTCCACCTGAACGGATCCCATTTTCTCCAGTTTGGCTTTACCCTAATCAAAAAGATTCTTGGGGGAAAAGCTACAAAATAGCCACAAAAAATGAGAAGAAAACAAGGATGTAAACGCAACAAAAATCTGACAAAAATTCAACAAAAATGTGACAAAAATTCAACAAAAATTCAACAAAAATGTGACAAAAATTCAACAAAAAAGTGACAAAAATTCCACAAAAATGTGACAAAAATGTGACAAAGATGTGACAAAAATGTGACAAATATGTGACAAAAATTCAACAAAAATATGACAAAAATTCAACAAAAAAGTGACAAAAATTCCACAAAAATGTGACAAAAATTCAGCAAAAATGTGACAAAAACTCAACAAAAATGTGTCAAAAATTCTACAAAAAGTGACAAAAATTCAACAAAAATTTAACAAAAATGTGACAAAAATGGAAAAAAAAAGAAAGAAAAAAAACCATACAAAACGTGACACAACACGAGGAAAAAGATCAGTTTTGTGGGTCTTAGCTTTCAAATGAGGTGCTACACAGGCCTATATAAAAGCCAAAGAGGACAGAATGCACTTGGTTTAGGCGGGTGGTGAGAGGTTAACATAGAAGCTGCAGTTACGCATAAGACCTGACGTGGCAGTAGTGAGCACAAAATAACCAACTTGCATCTAGCCCCTTTAAAGCAAAACAAATGGTAGAATTTCCGAGAATCCGTAACTTACTCAGTGTAACAGATTGATTATAATTATCCCTGTGTGATTGAATCGTTAAAAAAGACTGAGAATAAAACAGCTTCAAGGCATGATTTACCGAGAACTATCCAATTCATGGTACAATATGTCATTCACAGGCAACAGCGCCGTCTAATATAAGGATTATCTTCATCTCCACATCTGGGAAATGTATTTTACCTTTAAGTCTATGGCCTGCGGGCGGAAACACCAGCTCTAATGATGCTAAAACTCCCGCCTGTGACCAATCCGATCATAATCCATGCGAGTTTCACTGCGCGCCATGTTTGTTCCCCGTGGGCTCGATGCAAATGAATCCACCTCCCACACGGCGACTATTTTTATATACAAAATTATGAACTAGCAACATGGCTGTCATTTACGTCAATTATGCAGGCTCCTACACCGGGGAACAGCAGTGGGAGGTAAGTGTAGTACAGTACATAAGAGCTCACTATCTGGGAACTTTGGACATTTAAAAAGTTTACTTCAAGTACTATTTTATACTACAGTCCAGCTGATATATTTACAGGCAGCAGGTTCTACGTTCAGGGGCAGTGCTGGGACAGGGAGCCCACACCTCTGCAGGTTTGTAGCCTAGAGGAGCCTAGAAGAGCTTTATTATGTATGCATTTTTGTTACATTTTTGGCATTTTATCGTCAATTTTTATCATTTTTTTGTCATTTTTTTGTCAAATTTTGTCACATTTTTGTAATTTTTCTTCAATTTTTTGTCAATTTCTTGTGACATTTTTGCCACTTTTTCATCCATTTTTCGTCACTTTTTTGTCAAAGTTTTCTCACTTTTTTGTCATTTTATTGTCACATTTTGTCACATTTTTTGTAATTTTTTAGGCAAATTTTTCTCACATTTTTCTCACTTTTTTGTCATTTTTGTCACATTTTGGCATTTTATCGTCATTTTTTTTATCACATTTTTGTAATTTTTTTGTCAAATTTTGGTCATTTTTTTAATCAAATTTGTATCACATTTTTGTAATTTTTTTGTCAAATATTTATCAATTTTTTGTAATTTTTTGGTCACATTTTTGTCATTTTTTGTCAATTTCTTGTGACATTTTTGCCACTTTTTCATCCATTTTTCGTCACTTTTTTGTCAATGTTTTCTCACTTTTTTGTCAAAGTTTTCTCACTTTTTTGTCATTTTATTGTCACATTTTGTCACATTTTTTGTAATTTTTTAGTCAAATTTTTATCACATTTTTCTCACTTTTTTGTCATTTTGTCACATTTTTGTCATTTTATCGTCAATTTTTTTAAATCAAATTTTTGTCATTTTTTTGTCAATTTTTTGTCATTTTTTGTCAAATTTTTATCACATTTTTGTAAAATTTTTTGTAATTTTTTTGTAATTTTTTGGTCACATTTTTGTCATTTTTTGTCAATTTCTTGTGACATTTTTGCCACTTTTTCATCCATTTTTCGTCACTTTTTTGTCAATGTTTTCTCACTTTTTGTCACATTTCCATCATTGTTTTCGTCTCAGTTCTGTCGCTATTTCCACAGCTTTTTTCCAGAAGCTTTTGGACTGGGGTAAAGCCAAACTGGAGAAAATGTGCTCGGTTCAGGTGGGAGTTAAGGGGTTAAACAGTATTTAGTTTGAGTGAAAAAAATCGGCTCATTTGTTATACATTGCTCACTCAGCCCAGGCTCCATTATGAATAGATTTTTTCTCTCGCTGCCCAAAAGTACCACGACCTAGGGATGCGCGATACCACATTTTTTGGAATTGATACGATACCGATACTTTTGGGGTCATTTTTGTCGATACCGATACTGGTCATTTCATATGGGTGAATGTATTTCAATCAATATACATTTCTAAAACTGGTTATTTTATATAATTAACTGGTCAATTAAAATTATATTACTTTAACTGGTTAATTAAACAATACTAATGTGAAATTAAATACATAAACAACATTTAAATGAATACTTCAATGACAAACAGAGCCTAAACCAGAATGGCTCAGTTCAATCCTTTGCTGTTGTGACTGTTTTGGCTCAGAACAAAGAAATAAATCCTCCTTTTGTGTTGATAATCGCTGCCCCGCCTTCTTTTTACATATGCAAATTAATATCGATACTTTTTGCCCAATATCGATACTTAAAAAGTAGCCGTTTGGTATCGATATATCTTTAAAGAAGAAGAAAAACAGCTCTTTGTGATGTCACTTCCCCTTCCCCTGGGTAAGGACGGTCGAATTGGGTAAATATCTCTGAAGCTCTAGTTCACTAACTGCATAAAGATCTAACAGTTGACCCCATGAAAGGTTAAGGATTAGTTGTTAGTGTTAGTGCTTAGAGGATATAATTTGATGGTTTCAGACGCAGTTTTCTTCTTCTTCATTGTGCATTTTTCGGCTGGTGCGACTTATACTCCGGAGAAACGTATAGTCCGGAAAATACGGTAAATGAAGACACCTCACTTCTGCCTGTCCGGTCAGTATTGTGTCTGACTTTCACCAGCTTCAGAGCTTAAAAAAAAAAAAGAATAATTCTCTGTATTCATTGCCTCAGCCTCACCTTTTTAACCAGAATGGTGAGTCCCTGGTACTTGAAGGGCTTGGAGAACTCGATGTACTGCGCCCGCTCGTTGTTGATGGTCAGTGGGGCCACGATCATGTCCGCCAGGCCCCCCAGCAGCTCCCCCATCATCCCGTTCCACTCCTTCTTGTTGCTGTTGTTCACCTGCGTCCCATCGAAAACAGCAGAAATAATAAGTGACACACAGACAGGGTTGTTACAATGGCATGGATCAAAAAGGTATTAGTCCAACAACGACAGGGGCTAAAAATGTTAACAAATAGTTTACTAAATTATGCTTTATTATAGTGTCTGTCAGCACTGAAAACATCCACACTATTGTTCCACATATTCCCTTGCCATGTGTGAGTGTGATGCTCTATTCTCTTTTATCGGCCTGAAACTGCTGCTCCTGTCGCGATATACTTCAGTCTGGCTCTTTCACAATAAAGCTCTCCCAGCTGCTGGAACAGTGATGACTTTTATTTTGTAAGGACAACAGGAAGCGTTTCACAGCTTGAATTATTTGATTTGATTTGATTTGATTTGATTTGATTTGATTTGATTTGATTTGATTTGATTTGATTTGATTTGATTTGATTTGATTTGATTTGATTTGATTTGATTTTAAATTCAATTCAATTCAATTCAATTCAATTCAATTCAATTCAATTCAATTCAATTCAATTCAATTCAATTGTATTGTATTGTATTGTATTGTATTGTATTGTATTGTATTGTATTGTATTGTATTGTAGTGTAGTGTAGTGTAGTGTAGTGTAGTGTAGTGTAGTGTAGTGTATTGTAGTGTATTGCATTGTATTGTATTGTATTTTATTATAACCACCCACCCCTTGAATAAATCCCCAAAAATATACAATAAAAATATATATATTGTTATAATTTTTTTAACGTGTAAAAATTAGTGGTGGGACTCGATTACATTTTTTTTCCAGTTAATTGCAGGTCCGTAATTAATTTAATTGCAATCAATCAAACCAAAAAGAAAAAAAATTTGCATCTGAATTATTCAACAATTAGATCGAAACATGAGTTTAACAACAAATGTATTTATTATTGTTAATCTGTATAGTTATTCAAGTAACAGATGCAAAGTGCATTTATAGATATTTAAGTGTTTTAGGAACTTTGATCACTCATGTAACTTGTAGAATTTATTAAACAGTATTATTATACGGCTCTTCACAACGTAAGTAGAAGCTCCGTTGATTTGAATGGGATTTCCCAACGTTCTACCGGTCATTATTTTCTGATAAAGGACCTCTGGAAAAAATAATGACGCTGCCAATGGCAACGGAGTTGGTGCTTTCATATCACTCCGCACATACGTAGTAGCGACACTATCTGTCCCGTCTCTGTGAGAGAAGTCGGGGAATCGCTCGTGAAGTTAGCGTGAGTCTGACTTTCAACTTACCCAGAGATTCACCACCATTCCTCCAACTGCGCCTTCAACTAAGTAGCTAGGCTAGCTGCTAGCCTTGCTGCTTCTAGCCTAGCAAAACGCTGCCGAGCAACGCGCAAACTTTTGGGAACTATTTGTCGCGGAAGTCATTAAATAAACCTTTCGACCTTCATAAAAGTGTACGAAGTTTATGTTGTGTGTTCAGTTGGCAAATGGCCGTATAATAAGCGGGATAATGTAAAGAACGCTGGTCATTATCGGGAAAATAAGAACCGACCTTACATAATAATGCCACATTTATATAAAAGTAAAAAGTAAATAAAGCAAAATGGCCATAAAACAGCACCTTTAAGTGTTTAACTATAGGCTATATGCACAGTTTCCCCACGTGACGTCTTCCTGGACAGTCAGCCAGACGCTGGACTTCCTGTCAGCGATCATTTACATTCACAATTAGCAGGTTTCCAGACAAATAAAGAGAAGCTCAGGCTCTGGTTAAGGACAACGAGTTACTGATGATGATGATGAAACGTGTTACAAACATCATGTTCACTGTGAATCCAGCCCCAAAGGAAACACAAGCTGTCGTAAGGAGGAGCTTTTATCTTAGAGCTAAAGGCTAGTGTCGGAAAATGATAATACAACATGTAAACAAGTAAATATTATTTAAACGACTAACAGGACGATTCTTTTTTGCGCAGGCTTGGTCAAAACTTTGCGTTAGTTTTATTTTTTATTTTGTCAAGACAAAAACATGCACCGTTATGAACACGGAGTTTCCTCCAGTGAAGTCGTTACGTCTCATGTAATATTTTCTAACCTGCTCCGTCACATCTTAACTTTTACTCGCTGTCCTTTACCAAATCTTAAAGGAACAGGCCACCGTTTTTACATACTGAGATATGTTCTTACCTTAGCTTTGACGAGTTCTTCAGGACCTGTCTGATCTTCACCCGTGCCTTCAGTCACGTAAACACAGTGGCAAATTACTCCTGGTATTACTACGCCTTACAATATAATCCCCCCTTTTATCCGCTTAGAAAATCCACATTGTTTAATTTTGTGTAATTATACTTTGTAGTGGAACACTTCACGTAACCATATTTAAATAGGGAAAACGTGGAAGAGCTTGGTAGCTTCTATCTTGACCTGTTTTGGAGCTATAGTGGAGAGAGGGAGAGGCTAAATGCTAACACCGTCTGTGCTGTGTTTACGTGACTGAAGGTGAAGATCAGACAGGTCCTAAAGAACTCGTCAAAGCTCAGGTAAGAACATATCTCAGTATGTAAAAACGGTGGCCTGTTCCTTTAAGCTATCGCTTCATTTCTGGACCTGCTCATTTTTAATGAGAAGAGATAACGGACAGGAAGGACAGCGTCTGGTTTACTGTCCAGGCGGAAATCACGTGGGGTCTCTGTGCATGGAGCCCATTATACTTTAGTTAAGTGAAATAACTTGAATATGAGTGAATGTGATGACTTTAAACAGACGATGAGAGCAGACACACTTTGCTGCACAAACCCTGGAGGGCAGAGGCATCAATGATCAGACAGAAGGGAGAATGGTGGGTTTGACGGGGCCGAGACAGTGGTGGTGGTGACAATGAGGAGATGGGGAGGCTGAGGGTTCTGCTGCTGCGATGGAGGTGGGGTGGAGGTGGAGGTGGAGCTGAAACAGCAGGAAAAAAACAGGTGAGAATTTGCATTTATACGAAGCGACTTTGAGCGGTGACGGTGACAAACACAAATTGAATGTTTTGAAGTTGGAAGACGAACCCTCTCCTGCGTCCCGAACTTCCCGTCAGCCACCAGGTGAACCTCGTAGGTGAAGTTCATGGTCATCGCCAGTTTGATGAGGAGGTCGACGCAGAAGCCGTAGCAGCACTGGGGGACCGTGGGGCGCCCTGGAGGGAAGAACCAGAATTTTCACCACTTTGGAAAAATATAACCAGATGGAATAAAACAATGGAATGAAGTTGAAAAGAAAAACAATAAACCAATTAAACAGTAATAATAATGCCACATTTATATAAAAGTAAATAAAGCAAAAGGGCCATAAAACAGCGTCTTTAAGTGTTTAACAATGGCTTAGGGTTATTGTGGCTCAGAGTGGGCGTGGCTGGAGTGTTTGTTTGAGGCTAACGCTAACATTAGCATCGAGGACGTTTCTGTGTTCCAGGCTAACCCTAACATTAGCATCGAGGACGTCTCTGTATTTGAGGCTAACGCTAACATTAGCATCGAGGACGTCTCTGTGTTTGAGGCTAACGCTAACATTAGCATCCAGGACGTCTTTGTGTTTGAGGCTAAAGCTAACATTAGCATCGAGGACGTCTCTGTGTTTGAGGCTAGCGCTAACATTAGCATCGAGGACGTCTCTGTGTTTGAGGCTAACGCTAACATTAGCAGCGAGGACGTCTCTGTGTTTGAGGCTGACGCTAACATTAGCATCGAGGACGTCTCTGTGTTTGAGGCTAACGCTAACATTAGCATCGAGGACGTCTCTGTGTTTGAGACTAACGCTAACATTAGCATCGAGGACGTCTCTGTGTTTGAGACTAACGCTAACATTAGCATCGAGGACGTCTCTGTCTTTGAGACTAACGCTAACATTAGCATCGAGGACGTCTCTGTGTTTGAGGCTAACGCTAACATTAGCATTGAGGACGTCTCTGTCTTTGAGGCTAACGCTAACATTAGCATCAAGGACGTCTCTGTGTTTGAGGCTAACGCTAACATTAGCAGCGAGGACGTCTCTGTGTTTGAGGCTAACGCTAACATTAGCATCGAGGACGTCTCTGTGTTTGAGGCTAACGCTAACATTAGCATCAAGGACGTCTCTGTGTTTGAGGCTAACGCTAACATTAGCAGCGAGGACGTCTCTGTGTTTGAGGCTAACGCTAACATTAGCAGCGAGGACGTCTCTGTGTTTGAGGCTAACGCTAACATTAGCATCGAGGACGTCTCTGTGTATGAGGCTAGCGCTAACATTAGCATCGAGGACGTCTCTGTGATTGGAATGAAATTGAAGAGAAAAACAATAACACAATAATTGTTAATATTATTAACATAATAATCATGTAATGATAATAATAATAATCGTGTAAAGAAAGGAAAAACAAAAGAAAAAAACGACCATGACATCCCTACATTATTACTGCATTTTTTTTTTATACATTTTTCTTTTTTATTATTGTTATTATTATTTTGCTTTATTTATTTTGGTGTGTTTTGCCCAGCCAAGACGAGCATGTTCTACAACAGCTCACAGGCTCTGGTCCAGTGAGAATCGAATCTCAGGAGGGATAAATGCTTTAAAACACTGGCAGGTAATAGTGTCAACCTGAGGGCATCTTTTAAGATTATTAAATGTCACATTGCGAGACGTGGTGGTTGTTAAATCGTGAGTCTGCGTTCGCCTCCCCTGAGCGGTGGTTCAAAAGGAGACAAACGTAAGTACGACCAAAGTGTTGTCAGTGAACGGCTGCAGGCGGTTTGTGTTCATGCTGGCGGGGTTTGTTTCAGAAAAGTGCATGTAAAATGCGGAGTCGGACCCAGAGTCATCAGCAACAGAGAGTTTCTTATGAAATTTGCATTTTCCCCAGTTCGCCTTTTTATTATTATTTTTTTGATCGGTATCGTCAGCAAAAAGAACGGGAAAGGTGGTCGTAGAAACAGAAGCAAAATCATTCATATAAATAATGAATAATATTGGTCCCAAAACTGAACCTTGTGGCACACCATACTCCACGGAATTCCTTTTAGATTCATGTTTTTTTATACTGGGCAGGGAGTTTTATATCTTAAAGCTTCTCGACTGGAGATCAACAATGTAACGCCTCATTTGAAAGCTGAGACCTACAAAATTGACGGAAACTTTTTGTCACGTCGCCACATTTTTTTTCATATTTTTGTTGTTTTCTAACCTCTTACCACCCGCCAAAACCAAATGCATTCTCTCCTCTCTCACCATTGTCTTCACTCTTTATTTCCCTTATGTGTTTTTGTCACTTTATTATGGCACTTTTGTTGCTTTTTTGCTGGATTTTTGTCACTTTTTTTGCTAGATTTTTGTCATTTTTTGCTGGATTTTTGTCATTTTTTTGCTGGATTTTTGTCATTTTTTTGTTGGATTTTTGTCTCTTTTTTTGCTAGATTTTTGTCATTTTTTGCTGGATTTTTGTCATTTTTTGCTGGATTTTTGTCATTTTTTTGCTGGATTTTTGTCACTTTTTTGTTGGATTTTTGTCACTTTTTTGTTGGATTTTTGTCACTTTTTTGCTGGATTTATGTCACTTTTTTTGCTGGATTTTTGTCACTTTTTTGCTGGATTTTTGTCTCTTTTTTGCTGGATTTTTGTCTCTTTTTTGCTGGATTTTTGCCACTTTTTTGCTGGATTTTTGTCTCTTTTTTGCTGGATTTCTGCCACTTTTTTTGCCAGATTTTTGTCATTTTTTGTTGTTTTTTTAATTATTTTTTCTATCATTTTTTGTTGTGTTTCTCTCACGTTGTTGTTGACTTTTCATCCTCTTTTTCTCACTATTTTGATGCTTTTCTTTCTAGCTTTTAGTTTTGAGTAGAGCTCGGTTGAGACGGGACCGGTGGCCCCAGAGCCGGTGGCCCCTCTGTGCTCTTCCAGAATGGACATATGGCCAGTCCGCCCCTGATGCCCTGTGTTAATGTTACCTGGGATGGTCTCGTTGGGTCCGGTGCAGATGACCTTCTTGATCAGGACTCCGTTCGGCGTTATTTCCTCTTTACAAGTGCCGTCCAGCATCGTGGGCTTCACGTAGACGAAGGGCTCCTGGTGGATGGTCACTATCTGTAACACACAACACAGAAAGCAGTTTGTTCTCGATTTAAACCTCCACGTGTGAGCTCCTGGGGCTAAGATGCACTGTTTTGACTGAGTGACATTGGGCAAGGACTCTCCAGCGCCTCCACAAGAGTCCTCCACAACACCTTGATACCCCTTATTCACACACGAGCTGAGGCTGAACACGCAAACTGATCCGGGTCAGGAACAGTCCGTCCGTACCTTGAGTCGAGTGGACATCTGGAAGCCCTGGGGTTTCTCCGTCTCTCCTCCGGGCCAGATGATCTTCCGCTGGTTGTTCATCACCACCTGCGCACACGACAGGGGGAATTTTAACGGCTTCATGCTCATAAACGAAGTCAATCACAGAGAAGATGTGGGCACCATGTTGACAAGAAGGTGAGAAAATTGCTGATTATCTGTTTTTAATTCATTCGTTGTGCCTTTCTCAGACGTAGTTGCTGACAAGGAGGGAGGCATCGGTAATGAGCCGGCTCCGGGCCTTGCACATGATCTTTCGCCCTCACAGCCGGGGGCCCTCATTATTGCTGGAAACTGCTGACGGAAGCACTTTTTCTTTCGCTGATGACAATGGCTCTGCTGGACAATGATGAGGGGAAATATTTTAACTCAAAGGAAGCCTAATATGAAGGCTGTATGTTTTACTAGACACTTTTCCTTGGTCTATTTCCAGTATAGTTACAGCTCCTCTCGAAAGTATTCATACACCTTGGACTTTTGCACATTTTGTCATGTTTACAACCCTAAACATAACCCTTTTGTCTTTTGGGGTCTGACTCTACAAGATTTGCTCATGTAGAGACTGACATTTGAGCCCGTTCCTCTTTACAAAACAACTCAAGCTCTGTCACATTAGAAGGAGAGCGTTTGTGAACAGCAGTTTTCAGGTCTTTCCACAGGTTTTCAATAGGATTGAGGTCAGGACTTTGACTGGGCCATTCTAACACATGAATATGTTTGTTTTTGTAGATTTATCTTTGTGTTTAGGGTCATTGTCCTGCTGGAAGGTGAATCTCCGCCCCAGCCTCAGTTCTCTTGCTGACTCCAGCAGGTCCCAGTCCCCGCTGAGGAAAAGCAGCCCCACAGCATGATGCTCCCCCCCACCATATCTGACAGTGGGGATGGTGCACTCAGGACCACGCTGCAAAAAGTACCCAACTAAAAACAGGGTAAAAAATCTTAAAATAAGACATTTTGTCTTGTTTTAAGGAAAGAATTCTGCCAATGGGGTCAGCATTTTTTTCTTGCTAAGAATTCTTATTTATAGAATATTTTCTCATCATAAAACAAGAAAGAAACACTAAATTCAAGCAAATAAATAACTAGAATTAAGCAAAATGTCCTCAGAAAAT
Organism: Gobius niger; assembly: GCF_951799975.1. Lineage (NCBI taxonomy): Eukaryota > Metazoa > Chordata > Actinopteri > Gobiiformes > Gobiidae > Gobius > Gobius niger. Next base: position 7,929,873 of record NC_136873.1, read on the forward strand.
TGAATCATTTAAGGAAAACATTCTTGTTTAGTGAAAAATTCTGGGCTTTTTACTTAAATGTTGCTTGATTTAAGTAAAATGTTCTAAATTACACACATTTTTGAGTAAAATATTCTTAGTAAATACTAATATTTAGTAACCCAGGACCTTCAGGCTGTGAAGCTGAGGCTCTAACCGCTGTGCCACCGAGCCGCCCACTTTAAAGAATGGAATGTATTATCTCTCTGTGAGAATCAGTTCTTACATTAAGAGTTGTTGTGATCTTAGTTTTTCTTAAAATAAGAAACATATTCTTCTGTCTAAAGCTGAAGAAGATTCAACAAGTTTTTCTTGTCACAAGAAAAATTAGCATGTTTTTTAGCAAATATATCTGAACAAGAAGATTTTATTTCCTAAAATAAGATTTTTTTTACTCAAGAAAACTTTGCTCGGCAAAACATTATTACTTTTAGGGAAAAAATAAGAACTTTTTTCTTAAAGTAAGATATTTTTGACTTGCTTAGAATCCACTTTTTGCAGCACATGAGCAGTGTCAGGTTTGCTCCATAAACAACGTTTTACATTTGGGCCAAAAAGTTACATTTTTGTCTCATCTGACCAAAGCTCCTTCTTCCACATGGAGCTGTGTCCTCCATATGACTTCTAGCAAACTTCAAACGGGATTTTTTATGGCCTCCTTTCAATAATGGCTTTCTTTCTTTCTTTCTCGTCCATGAAGGCCAGATTTGTGTAGATACAACTTATAGTTGTCCCATGTACAGTTTCCCCCAGCTCAGCGGCAGGACTTCACAGCTCCTCCAGAGTTATCTTGGGGCACTTGGTTGTATTTCTTACCAGTGCTCTCCTTGTTCATCCACATATTTTAGGTGGACGGCCGTTTATTTATTACTATTATTTATTTAAAGCACTCAGAAAAATGCTGTATGAACACTTTTCGAGACTACACTGTCCATTCACCAGTATAACAGCAGTGTAACATGAGTGGTTTGTGGCCGGATTGCGTTACAGATCAGTTTTATTAACCCTACATAACTGCCACTTCAATCTCGTCCAAAGCATCTGCTCACAGACGCGGCACCAGCTGTAATTATCAAACCACCATGATGAGAATCTCTCTTTATTCAGTGACGTAACCGGCACAAACGACTGCTACTTAACCCCATCGCCGCTTCCCATATGTCTGTTTGTGTAGTCGCCTCGTTATCCGGGTTAACGCGGGGTCACGTGACGCGTTTGTGCAGCGCGGGATTAAAACCGGAATGGGCTTTTTAACCCTCGGCGTTCGCCCGTTATTAGGCCTTCTGTTTGTGCTGTTCGCCAACCTATAAGAATTTGAGTGGGAGGAAAATGTCTGTGAACGCTTGAAATTTCTCACATTTCTGCCTAAACTGGTCATAAAGTGTGGTCTGAGCTTCATCAAAGTCACAAGAATGATTAAACGGTGTCTGCTGAACCTCTTAACTCCCGCCTGAACCGAGAGGATCTTTTTCCTCACGTCATCAGATTTTTTTCCCATCATTTGTTGGGTATTCAAGTCATTTTTGTCATTTTTTTGTCAATTTTTTATCACATTTTAGTCATTTTTTTGTCACATTTTTGTCGCATTTTTGTCATTTTTTAATCATTTTTTTAATCAATTTTTTGTCATTTTTTGATCCATTTTTGGTCAATTTTTTATCACATTTTTGTCACATTTTGTCACTTTTTTTTTTTTCATTTTTTCATCATTTTTTCATCATTTTTGTCACATTTATGTCAATTTTTTGTAATTTTTTTGTCAATTTTTTAAATATTTTTTCATCATTTTTTTTGGCATTTTGTCGCATTATTGTCAAATCTTTGTAATTTTTTTGTCAATTTTTTATCACATTTTTGTATTTTTTTGGTCACATTTTTGTCATTTTTTAATAATTTTTTTAATCAATTTTTAGTCATTTTTTGGTCACATTTTGGTCATTTTTTCGTCATTTTTTTATCACATTTTTATCACATTTTTGTCACATTTATGTCAATATTTTGTATTTTTTTTTGTCAATTTTTATAACATTTTGTCACATTTTTTTCATTTTTTCATCATTTTTTCATCAAATTTTTGTCATTTTTTGTCACATTTTTGTCTCTTTTTCATCATTTTTTTATTACATTTTTGTCACATTATTGTCAATTTTTTGTAATTTTCTTTGTCCATTTTTATAACATTTTTGTCATTTTTTGTCAGATTTTGTCACTTTTTTTTTAATTTTTTCATCATTTTTTTATTACATTTTTGTCACATTATTGTCCTTTTTTTTTTTTTTTGTCAATTTTTTATCAATTTTTTGTAATTTTTTATCAAATTTTTGTAATTTTTTAATCAAATTTTTGTGATTTTTTGGTCAATTTTTTATCACATTTTTATCACATTTTGTCACATTTATGTCAATTTTTTTTATTTTTTTTGTCAATTTTTTATAACATTTTTGTCATTTTTTCATCATTTTTTCATCAAATTGTTGTCATTTTGTTGTCACATTTTTGTAATTTGTTCGTCAATTTCTTGTCAATTTTTTGTCACATTTCCATCATTGTTTTCGTCTCAGTTTTGTCACTATTTTCACACATTTTTTCCAGAAGCTGTTGGACTGGGGTAAAGCCAAACTGGAGAAAACGTGCTCGGTTCAGGTGGGAGTTAAGGGGTTGAACAAATACCACCCAAAAAAAAATTACATTTTCAGTTTTTGGCACTCAAAGTGTTAAGCAAGACTCCGGGGTTCACTTACTTTTCCCTCCCTGTCCTGTGAACGTTTACATGTCATGGCCGTTAGAAAACATGATCAAATGTAAATGTTTGGGTTGTATTAGTTTCAGCAGACACCGTTAATTCACTCTTATGATTTTAATGACGATCAGACCACATTTTAGGCAGAAATGTGAGAAATTCCAAAGCGTTCACATACATTTTCCTCCCACTGTATGTATATATATATTGCAACATAAAATTCCCTGCTTCCCTCATTGTCTTCAGTATCATGTTCAGTCCTCATTTCTGCAAATTTAGCTCTGACTTTCATCTCAACTCACAGTGTGATTCATATTTGATCTCATGAGAGCGCCCCTCATGATTCACGCACATTTGCACACGTTTTAATAAGTCGAGAGTCCGGTCATGAATGAATAACCGTCTAAACGCCGCCCGAGTGAAAGCCGGAGTCGCGTGAGCGGGTCAAATCGAGCGAGGCGGCGGTCGGATGGGTTTTTCGGCGGGAGGAGAGTTCGCTTGTCCTACGAGAAAGTCACCTAAAGATAGAAATCTAGGCCGGGGACTGAAAAGAAGGGCAGGGTGGAAGAAAGACACTGTGACACCGTCGGGCGATATGAAGCATGCGGTTCTGTTGATACTAGTGCGTATTAGACCTTTACACTGCATATTCTTCTCAGATTTTCTAAATTGTCAACTTTTTCACCTTCAAAACATGACTCCGCCCCCTCCTTACTGACGTCCCAGCCTTCTTGGGACATTGTGGCCATTCACCAACCATCCACTACTCCATCCATTTGACCATCCAGGGTTACACGGCCTCATCAGTGTATCAATATACTGAAACGCCCTATTGTGAAAACATTGAGAGTAAAGTGAAGGTGTAAGGGAACAAACAGGGCCAAAATGGAAAAGTTGAGGGTTGCTCCAGTGTTAAAGGTGCCTTATCAGGGGCGGACTGGCCATATGTCCTGTATTCTGGAAGAGCACAGAAGGGCCACTGGCTCTAGGGCCACCGGTCTGGCCTCTCACTTTACCTTACCCTCACCCCCGGGCGTAACCGAGCTTTACCCAAATCTAAAAGCTTAAAGGAAAAGCATCCAAAAACAAAAAATGTGCTGGAAAAGCAACAAAAAAGTGACAAAAATACCACAAAATGTGACGAAAACGTGACGACAAAGCGTTGAAAAAAGCGGTGAAAAAAAACAACAAAAACATGACAAAAAACCCCCCGAAAAACAAGAGACGAAAACAGGCCAAAAAGCCACAAAAAAGTAATGAAAAAGCAGCAAAAACAAACAACAACAAACAAAAATGAAGCGACAACAAGTGACAAAAAGTTACCATCACTTTTTTAGATTTGAGCTTTCAAATGAGACGTTACAGTGTTGCTCTCCAGTCAAGAAGCCTTTGGATTTGGGTAAAGCCGAACTGGAGAAAATGCTCTCGGTTAAGGCGGGGGGTCAGAGGTTAACATGTATTTGTGGAAGTGTCGCATTTGCGCTAATTTGGGCCAGGCTGACCAGAGTCCAGGGCTGTTTTTCTGTCCCAGTTCCGCCCCTAACAGAACCACTGCCAAACAATTCCGCACAGATATCAAGGTTTTGTATTTTTTTTTTTTCACATAAAAAGTTGCATAATGCATCTTTAAAGTGATGGTCTGTAAGTCCCTGAAAATGAGTCCTCATGTATTTCTGAACCACTGCAGTCGTTTCTGTTCGTCAGCTTCAATGAACAGTTTAGGGGAGGCCGGATAGAAGGTTTATGCACAACTGCAGCCTCTGGAGGGTCCTGCACCTTGATGTTCGGGAGACGCCAGCTTTGTAGCAGCTGTTCTCTTAATCTGATGTGTTTGTCTGGCAGAAACCGTCCTCATTGTGCCTTTATCTTAGCAATATTTATCTGGAATCAGCTCTCTGTCATGTCTTCACGAGAACTACTGCTGATGACCATGTGACTTTTCCAGCAATGTTATTTATTTACTGAACTGTGCTTCACTGTATTTCAGTAGGCACTTTAAAGCATGTTTTGTAAATTCTATTTTTTGTAAAGTATGTAATTGTAGCCCTTTGAAGGACCCCAGGAAGACAAGCTGCCATTAAACGGGCAGCTAATGGGGATCCTAATAAAACAATAAACCCGTGTGTGTCTGAATCATCCACAAATCTCTTATCTGTACGATGATTACGCTTAATCTTTCATGAAAAATCGAAGGTTTTCACACCTAGACCAAGGCATTCAACTATTTCACGCTTTTCATCAGCAGAGAGATCCTTTTTCTTTCCCATATTGCTTGAAAATGATGATCTGCTTAACAAAGTGGAACGTCCTTTTTCAGTAGTTTTTCCCTTAACTGGGCTTAACCTGAAAACTAATCATCCCAGGTCTCTGAGATTAATGTCAGTGATTCATAGAGCCCCGAGACACAAAACCATCCATTTTTTTTAAATTGTTTTTATAGGTTTCTGGTGGGTTTTTTTCTGCTGATTGAACTGTCCCCATGGTTACGTATACATTCCACTCACAAAATCTGCCAAAACCTTGGAAAAAAAACGAATGGACAAATTCTATAATTGCACAGTTTTACTAAATGGCAAATGGAAACATTGTTTGTCTCATTGCTTACACTACAAAAAGTAAATATCAAGCATTGGCTTAAATGACTTGAATTGAGGAAATGTTTCTTGTTTTGAGCGGTTTTCACTCATTTAGACACTTTTCCTGATCGCACCAAGTTTCCTTTGCTTGTTTGAGGACATTTCAGACCAGTTCTAGGGTAAATCTCGCTTGAAATAAGAAAGTAAAACTGCCAATGAGATAAGACCGACTTTCTTACCCCATTGGCATTTTTTTTGTAATTTTTTTGTAATTTTTTGGTCATTTTTTTTTGTAATTTTTTGTAATATTTTTGTAATTTTTTGTCATTTTTTGTCATTTTTTTGTCATTTTTTTGTCATTTTTTTGTCATTTTTTTGTCATTTTTTTGTCATTTTTTTGTAATTTTTTTGTCATTTTTGTGTTATTTAAAAAAGAAAAATGTTTTTATTTATTTTTTGTCATTTTTGTCATTTTTTTGTTATTTTTTTGTTATTTTTTGTTATTTTTTTGTCATTTTTTTGTCATTTTTTTGTCATTTTTTTGTCATTTTTTTGTCATTTAAAAAAGAAAAATGTTTTTATTTTATTTTTGTCATTTTTGTCATTTTTTTGTTATTTTTTTGTTATTTTTTTGTTATTTTTTGTTATTTTTTTGTTATTTTTTTGTTATTTTTTTGTTATTTTTTTGTTATTTTTTTTGGTCATTTTTTGGGTCGTTTTTTTGTTATTTGTTATTTATGTTTTTGTCATTTTTTGTCATTTTTTGGTCCTTTTTTTGTCATTTTTTTGTCCTTTTTTGTCGTTTTTTTTGTCATTTTTTTGTCGTTTTTTTGTCCTTTTTTGTCGTTTTTTTGTCATTTTTTTGTCGTTTTTTTAGTCATTTTTTGGTCATTTTTTGTCATTTTTTTTGTCATTTTTCTACCAATGAGATAAGACCAATTTTCTTACCCCATTGGCAAAGAAAATGACCTGAAATAAGGACGAAATGTATCGAAACGAGTCAGAAACATCTCAGAACAAGTGAAATAATCTGGGACAAATGCCCAACAACTTCTTAACTAGTCAAAACAACTAACATTTGGATTATTGTGCTCAAATTGAGATGTTTATACTGATCTAGTTAAATACTTTTTGCAGTGTATACCATGAGATTTCCAAAAATAGATAGTTTTCATTAAAGTTTGCAGCACATTTTTGCATATTTTGCTCTTTGTTTCTTAGCACGTTAGCTTCATGAGCCCGGACAGAGCGCCTCGAGCCTCAGACGGGCCGGAGAGCGTGGGAAGACACTCAGCGAGCTGTCGGGGCCGATGAGGCGGCCCTCGGCGGCGGCTGTACCTGTGTGCCGTTGTAGATGCGCTGTACCTGTGTGCCGTTGTAGATGCCCACTTGGATGAGGCGGCTCTTCTGGTAGTTGAGGATGCTGTAGTGCGCGTACTTCCTGTCCCCGTCGTCGTTGAACTCCACGCGTCCGGTCAGGCCCTCGGGGTATTTGGAGGACATCAGGACTCTGCGGAGAAGCGGGAAACGGGGATGGGGATGATCGTTATGTATTGATGACTTCAGGTGATTCGATTATAGTTTTTGTTCCAGCTTTGATTAGCTTCTGTTAGCATTAGCATACTGCAGCGTACACAGGTTAACCTCGCACCACCCGCCCAAACCAAATGCTTTCTCTCCTCTTTGCCATTGTCGTCACTTTTTATTTCCCTTGTGTGTTTTTGTCACTTTTTATTGCACTTTTTTTGTTACTTTGTCAATGCATTTTTGTCTTTTTTTGCTGGATTTTTGACAAATTTTTTTTGCTGTATTTTTGTCCTTTTTTTGCTGTATTTTTGTCCTTTTTTGCTGGATTTTTGTCTTTTTTTTTTGCTGTATTTTTGTCCTTTTTTGCTGTATTTTTGTCCTTTTTTTTGCTTGATTTTTGTCCTTTTTGCTTGATTTTTGTCCTTTTTTTTGCAGGATATTTGTCTTTTTTTGCTGTATTTTTGTCCTTTTTTGCTGGATTTTTGTCTTTTTTTTGCTGTATTTTTGTCCTTTTTTGCTGTATTTTTGTCCTTTTTTTTGCTTGATTTTTGTCCTTTTTGCTTGATTTTTGTCCTTTTTTTTGCAGGATATTTGTCTTTTTTTGCTGTATTTTTGTCCTTTTTTTGCTGTATTTTTGTCCTTTTTTTGCTGTATTTTTGTCCTTTTTTGCTGTATTTTTGTCACCTTTTTGTTGAGTTTTTGTTCATTTTTGTCGCTTTTTGTCAATTTTTTGTAATTTTTGTCAAATTTGTATCACTTTTTTTTTTTTTTAATGGCATTTTTTGTCAATTTTTTGTCAATTTTTCGTCAATTTTTCATCAAATTTTTGTAATTTTTTGGTCACATTTTTGTCATTTTTTTGGTCATTTTTTGTCAATTTCCATCATGGTTTTCGTCTCAGTTTTGTTGCTATTTTCACAGCTTTTTCCCAGAAGCTTTTGGACTGGGGTAAAGCCAAACTGGAGAAAATGTGCTTGGTTCAGGTGGGAGGTAAGGGGTTAATGCAGGCTAGCTGATACCATAGACATGCACTAGCCTAGCATTAGCCTAGCGCCACGAAACTCTTCAAATATAAGAACTGCATGAATTACAAAAAAAAAATATCTCCAGAAATCAGCAACACTCTGGATAACTAGGAAATGAGGCCCTGTGACTGTTCAAAGACCCTCGTGTTCTGTGTTTGTGGGACTGTACCTTTTAAACAAGGGTCCGGTCTTCCAGATGTTGGTGTTGCCCACACAGCCCCTGGGCGGCTCGGTGATGTTCTCCTTCTCAAACAGCTCCTGGATGGACTGGGCCACCACCGCCACGGCATCGTTGATGTGCGCCGACTCGTTCTTCCCGTTGATCAGCTGAAGGCCGATCAGACCTGACACCGAGGACACACGAAGCAGATTCAGGAACTCAAAGGGAACTCATCTGGACGTTTCAGATTTCCCGAAATTCAACCGGTATGAAGCTTTTTGCAGATCTTATACTTGGAGAAAATGGAATACTGACACATTAACACATCAAAGCGGAAACAGAAAACCGTTCTCTGTGAATTTTAGAGTTTGTCATGTCAACAGAGTCTCAGTCTGAGTCAGTGTTCTGCTCAAGACGATAGCATGCTACCGGTTAGCAACTGTCAATCAACTGTCAATGCTTTCAACACGATAAACACTTGTGTGGCTCAAAGTAAAGAACAATTTCCTGCAAATGCCAATGTTTAACATTATATATTACATATTGTGATGTTCGCCAAGGAAACTTAATACTGACAAAATTTCCCGCATTTCAGAGTACTTTAAAGAGGGAGTATTATGCTTGATGGAAATGTGACAAAAAAGTGGGAAAACATTGACAAAAATGTGACGAAAAATTGATGAAAATGTGGCAAAAATGTCACAGGAAATTGACAAAAAATTGAAGAAATAATGACAAAAATGCGACAAAAATGTGATAAAAAAAATGACAAAAAAATGACAAAAATGTGATAAAAATTTGACAAAAAAATGACAAAAATGTGATAAAAATTTGACAAAAAAAGGACAAAAATGTGATAAAAATTTGACCAAAAAATGATAAAAATTTGACAAAAAAATAACAAAAATGTGATAAAAATTTGACAAAAAAATACAAAAATGTGATAAAAAATTGACAAAAAAATGACAAAAATGTGACAAAAAAATGACAAAAATGTGACAAAAATGAGTTGAACACCCAACAAAAAAATGATGGGAAAAAAATCTGACGACGACAATTTCCGATTTTCCATTTTTATTTTTGAAACGGAAATGGAGAAACGAGTGGTTTCCCGTTTTTTTTCATCTCCGATTTGAAGTGGAAAATAGAATGGCCAATGGGTTGTGACCATAAAGTGAAAAGCTACTGAGGGCACTTTGTGTTCACAGCCCGACACAAAAAGGCAGTTCCTTCTCACCGCTGACCAGAACAACCTGCAAGAATCTGCATCAGAAACAGTCCGACGGATCACGCGCCTTTAAACCCGGCGTGTTCGTTATGGATGCGGTGACGAGGATCCACTTACCGTCGGGGGCCTCACTCAGGGCTTTACCCGACATCTCGCGCTCCCCCACCAGCCACACGTACCCAGAGCCAGTCATGTTCAGGAAGCGAGCGGCTTTGTACACGGCGGCGGCGTCCTCTTCACTGCAAAGACACGGCAAACTGTTCAAACAAACTGTTCAACCAACCCAGACGTGTGTGTTAGAGTGGACATGTCATGCACAATTGATGCTTAAACACAGTATTCTGGTACCACGACATGATATTTTCACATTTCAGAGACTCGGTTGATCAGGATTTTGATTTGCCTGAAGTTCTCTCTTTCAGGTCTTGCAAATGTGTATTTATATTTATATGGTGGTCTGATGAAAACACTTGGATGGATTATGGGCTGTACTGTACATGTGTTTTGTTCTTTCTGTGATGCACAAAAATCTAGGAACATTATGTGTTTAGAATTCTGAAAGATTGCGTAAAACTTGAGTAGCGCAACATGCTTATTTTTTTGTAATAATATCTTTTGGGAGTAATATTTTCCACAAAAGTTTCAAAATATAGATACATACGGCATCTCTGGAATCGCCCATATATGGTCATGTTTGAAAACAGTTAAGGGGGAAAACAAATTGGAGAAAAATTGAAATTTTCTCTAATTATTCAAAAACTACTTTAACAAACGCTGAAATATGAATATAGTTTTCTACTGAATGAAGAAACAAAGACATGGAGAGGAGCAAAGTGGTTCAACAGCCCATAAACACATAAAAAACGGAGAATGCTAACTTGATGCTACATGTTAGCATCGGGCTAATGCTAACGGTTAGCTAGCACGAGCTACAACTGCCGTTTTTTCACTTCTACTGAACAATCTGCTGTGAGAAAATATCCATATAGACACAGACGGCATCTCGTCATAGAAGGGGGCGTGGCCTTCTTTAGAGAAACACATTTTTTTACTCATTTTAGACATTTTCTGGTGGAATATTAATATTATGAACTTATTCATTACATACAAATAAAGTCAAGTGTAAATGGGGCCCATATGGATGTTTTCTAACAGCTGATTGTTCAGTAGAAGTGAAAAAACGGCAGTCATAGCAAGTGCTAGCTAGCGTTAGCGCGATGCTAACATGTAGCATCAGGTTAGCATTCTCCGTTATTCATGTATTTATGGTCTGTTGAACCACTTTGCTCCTCCCCATGTCTTTGTAGTTGTAGTTCGAAATCCGCCCAGTAATCTTCACTTTACTGCGCGGATGCCAAACTACTCCTGGTATTATTACGCCTTACAATATAGTTCCCCCTTTTATCCGCTTAGAAAATCCACATTGTTTAATTGTGTGTAATTATACTTTGTAGTAGAACACTTCACGTAACCATATTTAAATAGGGAAAACGTGGAAGAGCTTGGTAGCTTCTATCTTGACCTGTTTTGGAGCTATAGAGGAGAGAGGGAGAGGCTAAATGCTAACGCCGTCTGCGCTGTGTTTACGTGACTGAAGATCAGACAGGTCCTAAAGAACTCGTCAAAGCTAAGGTAAGAACATATCTCAGTATGTAAAAACGGTGGCCTGTTCCTTTAACAGGCTTTTATTATTACGTTGATTAGGCCACAGTGCTTTATAATATATGTGGCCCGCGAGCTGCTATGGGGGCTGATTTTCGGCCCACGACCCGATACGAGTTCGCCAGCCCTGGTCTAAAGCCTTTAAAATAATAATAATAAAGAGAAAAGACAGCATTTCTACTGCATTCATTTTCTATATAGTAATGTTACCCAATGGATGAGAAAACTCTACTGAAACATTAATATCCATTGAATTATACATTAGATTTGGTTGTGCAATTCCTGTGCATTAACAGCAGCTGTAAGCATAATTGCACAATCCATTCATTTTGTATTAATATGAAATGACAATAAAATCTTTTGAGTCTTGAATCTATTTTATAAAAAAACAGTGGAGAAAAGTATGAGGCAAAGGATTGACCCCTGTGGGACACCTCCAAGCAATGACTGCCAACAATGTTTTTTGTATGAAATCTGAAAACTATTTAGGTTTGATGATGAATAATTACAAGGATATTGTCTTATTTCAGTTCGACCTTGGAGTGGAATCAGTCTCTTGGAAAACCTAACACAGTGGAGTGGCTCTTATTAGCATTACGTCCGCTCCGAGAGGTGAACGTTATCCGCAGTCGCTGAGCTTGATGCGCGGCTTACATCTGGACGGGTCCCTTGGGTGCTGTGACTGCCTGTGTCTGCTAATGGGAATCCCTCAAGGCCACGCTTTAAATGCACACGACATATTTCCCAAATGGGGCCGTTAGCTTGACAGGCCGACACCATCAGAGGACATCGAGTTTAACGCCGGCATTTTGCACTTCCTTACAGTGGATCTCGGACCATTTCTACATATTGTCAAAAGGACAGTTCGACTTTTTATTCTAGTTTAGCTACCGTTTTTTTTTCATCATCTGATTTGCTAGTTTTCCAGAGTGTTGCTGATTTCTGGAGATTTTTTGTTTGTTTTGTAATTCATGCCGTGCTTATGTTTGAAGAGTTTTGTGGTGCTAGGCTAGTGCAAGGCTAGTGCATGTCTATGGTATCAGCTAGCCTGCATTAAAAACAAGGCAAATCACTTATAACACCAGACTAACCATATAAATGTCTGTGTCCATAGAGTAATTTTTGGAATATAACTGACCTGCATCACAAGAATCATCGCATTTTGAGGGACTATTTTCTAGCAGATCACTCCGCCGCTGCGTAGCTTATACAACCACGAAGCTGATGCTGCTCAAATATAAGGGATTTTAAATGATTCTATGGACACAGACGTTTATCTGGTTAGTCTGATGTTATAAGTGATTTGCCTCAGGTGCTCTGTGGAGCGGGTCACACTGTTTTTAACCTCTTAACTCCCGCCTGAACCGAGAGGATCTTTTTCCTCACGTCATCAGTTTTTTTTCCATCATTTTTTTTGTTGGGTATTCAACTCATTTTTGTAACTTTTTGTCATTTTTTTTGTCATTTTTTATCACATTTTTGTCATTTTTTGTCCATTTTTTGTCATTTTTTTGTTGAATTTTTATCATATTTTTTGTATTTTTTTGTAGCATTTTGCCACATTTATTTGTCAATTTTTGTCATTTTTTCGTCAATTTTTTATCAAATTTTTGTAATTTTTTTGTCAAATTTTTGTCATATTTCGTTAATTTTTTGCCAATTTCTTGTGACATTTTTGCCACTTTTTCATCAATTTTTCGTCACTTTTTTGTCAATGTTTTCTCACTTTTTTCACATTTTCATTTTTTTTCAAATAGCAACAAAACTGAGACGAAAACAAGGATGAATATGTGAAAAAAGTGAGAAAAAATTGATGAAAAATGGACAAAAAATGGACAAAAGTAAGAAATATTTGACAAAAAAGTGACAAAAAAGTGACAAAAAAATGACCAAAAAAAACGAAAAATTTGAAAAAAAATTGAGAAAAAGTGGACGAAAAAGTGATAAGAATTTGACAAAAAATATCGAAATTTTGACGAAAAAAGTCACAAAAAAGTCACAAAAAATTGACAAAAATGAGACGACTGCCCAACAAAAAAAGTGATGAAAAAAAAAATCTGATGATGTGAGGAAAAAGATCAATTTAGTTTTGTAGGTCTTTCAAATGAGGCGTTACACTGGCCTACAGGATTTGGGTGAAGCTGAACTGGAGAAAATGCTCTCGTATTGAAAGCATCAATCCAATATTTTGTCCCAGCCCTACAGTCCCTCATCATAGAGTCAGGTCAAAACAGCTTGCAGGTCTTGTGCAGCAACCATTTCCTTATCATTTTCCCATGCCCACTGCAGTGCCATCATCCATTATTAAACCCGCTCTGCCGTACATACATAAGATAAATGCACTTGACCTGAAAAGGAATGCTCCGTCCACAGCTTTAATGGGCTCCCACATAGTCATATATTTATAAAACACCACAAAAAATGATTTATGAGCAGCATTTGGGTGTCAGCAGCATCATTTAGAATTCCAGATAAAGAAGATAAAATATATAATGTACAGCTAAAGAATATTTAATGATGTACTAACACTTTTGGTGACTGCTGATGTACAAGGAGGACAAACTGATTTTAAAGCTAACGTCAGGCAAGAAAATAATAAAAAATTAATCTAATTTGATTTCTGTGTATCTGGTTTTGGGCCCCAAGACGATATATATTATAGGGCCTTAACTATTAGACTGTAGATTATTCATAATATAGAAAAAAGAATGGTGCAAAAACGAATCCCTGGGGAACACCACAAAAATGGATCTCTTTTACAGTGGTTTGCAAAAGTATGGGCCTCCTTTAAAGGAATAGGCCACCGTTTTTACATACTGAGATATGTTCTTACCTTAGCTTTGACGAGTTCTTTATCCGCTTAGAAAATCCACATTGTTTAATTTTGACGGAAAGGAAAGGTGCCATGCTGCACTCGTAACACCACTGAGTCACTAAAGGTCAAATACGCACAAATATCAAAGTGATTTCCATTGTGTAATTGGATGTACAATATCCCTCTGTCCCTTCGTCTTTTCTGTCAGCGTAGTATTTACTCTCCAAGACAATTAATAAGTTAAAAAAATCGCAACTCGCTACGACACCTGCAGTTGCGCTTATGGCCTCTAGGGGCAAGAGTTACTTAGTACTGATTTAACCCCTTAACTCCAACCTGAACCAAGCACATTTTCTCCAGTTTGGCTTTACCCCAGTCCAAAAGCTTCTGGGAAAAAGGTGAAGAAATAGCGACAAAACTGAGACGAAAACAATGATGGAAATGTGAAAAAAGTGAGAAAAATTGACGAAAAATGGAGAAAAAGTGGACGAAAAAGTGAAAAAAAAATGGACAAAAAAGTGATAAGAATTTGACCCAAAAAATGTGAATAATTTGACGAAAAGATGACAAAAAAATGAGAAAAAATGGACAAAAAAAATTACAAAAAGTGTCAAAAATTTGACAAAAAAGTGAGAAAAATTTGACGAAAAATGGAGAAAAAATTTACGAAAAAGTGACAAAAAATTGACAAACAATGGAGAAAAATTTGACGAAAAATCGAGAAAAAATGGACGAAAAATGGATAAGAATTTGACAAAAAAAATCAAAAATTTGACAAAAAAGTGACAAAAAATTGACAAAAAATGTACCAAAAAAATGACAAAAAGTGACAAAAATTTGACTAAAAAAAATGAGAACATTTTGACGAAAAATTTTGAAAAATTTGACGAAAAAGTGACAAACAATTCACGACAATTTGACAAAAATGAGACGACTGCCCAACAAAAAAAGTGATGAAAAAAATCTGATGATGTGGGGAAAAAGATCTATTTAGTTTGCAGGTCTTAGCTTTCAAATGAGGCCTACAGGATTTGGGTGAAGCTGAACTGGAGAAAATGCTCTCGGTTCAGGCGGGAGTTAAGAGGTTTTAACATGTGTCCAAAGTTTCTAAACCAGATGCCATTTGAGATCTATTGAAGTAAATGAAAAGGTCAAATACGCACAAATATCAAGGGTTTTTTCCCACATTAAAAGTTACATAATGCACCTTTAACCCTCAAAAACCTCAATCCTGCATGACATGTCCCTTGAAAAGTGTATTTCCTTACCTGGCCGACAGGATGATGACCCGTGCCTCCAACTCTTTGGCCTCCAGCAGCAGCGCAGTTAAGTTAGTCTCCTGGCTGAACTGGAGGACTTTCTCTGCCTGCGATCGAGGGGGCACAACATAGGTCAAGCCAGCTACCTCCCCCCCCCTTTGCCCCTCTCCGCCACCATGCCGCCTGGTTTACCTGCTCCCTTTTCTGAGCTCAGACCATTTAACTTCAAGAACGAGAGACAGAGGTAAAAAAAAAAAAAAAAAAAAAAAAGGAAAAGCGATCCAAGGAGGGGGGAGGGGGGGGGGAAACCGGCTGAATTGGAAAAAAAAAAATTGCTTGAGGGTTAAAAAATCATAAGAGTTTTTTTTTTTTTGCATTTGTCTCGGCATGCAAACTGAGGGTTGTCAAGGCTCCAAAAAAATGCGTGCATGTGGTAGGTACAAGGGTAGATAAGGTCAATGCAACCAGGAACTAAAAAGTGAAAAAGGGGGGTTGGGCGGGGTCCGTTTAACCCCCAACGAAAACCAAAAAAAAAACTGCTGAAAATCAAGGAAACAGGAAGTAGCATCCGTGATTCGATTGGGGGGGGGGGGTTTCCACACTACCCCGGTTCTCCGCAGAGGAACGGACTTGCAAAACTCTTTTTTCGGAGAGTGAGTGCTTGTGTTCGGAAAATACATGCATTCCTTTGTTCTGGAAAGGAGAAAATGGCAATGATAAAAGCGGGGTGGAAGGGGGGAAAGGGGGGAGGGCGCGTTCACTGGCTCTCTTTGACTCATCAAAAACGCCCCCCCCAGAAAATGAAAAATAAACCTTTCATAACATTCTTTTTTTTTTGTTCGTAAATCATAGGGAGATGCCTCAAAGTCAAAACAAAAAAGGACGTGCTACCGAGAGAGAGAAGGGGGGGGGGGGGGGGGGGGTCGTTCTGGGTTTCGGCTGGTGACCGGTTTTCGGGCTGGTTGACTAAGAGAGTTGCTACGGTTTGGAAAAAAGTTTGGTGGGCGGCGTGCATTGACCATGCAAATATACCTTGGGTCCTCGCTTGTTGTCAAAGGACAGTTGGTCGGGGTTTTCATAGTTCCTTTTTTTATTCTGATGAGTAATGTGCACAGAGAAAATATGCAGACACAGAAAGAATATTATAAACAGTTGAAAATGGAGGGCAGTAAAGCATTCCAACAACTCTCCACCTCGCTGCCTCAAATCGGGACCTTTAACAGCGGGGCTTGCAAAGGGAAACATCACGGTTTGTTCGCATACATTACACTACTAGGACGAAAGAAGGATGAGGAAACAGTTTGAGGAAAGTGCTACGTACATGAGAAAACCACACACTCGCTGGATTAGATGATGCACGATGACTACCATAAAGTCTTTAATACTGGCCTGTATTCCATTACGGGCCGGGTCTCTGACAGAGGCCGGGTTCGCGGCTGGCTGAGGCAAATTAAAGCCGGTCTCTAAAACAGGCCGGGGCTTTTATTAAAAACTATAGCGGTAGAAATATTCCCCATGTCAGGAATTTCCATCGCGTCTTCAAAGCACGTCCAGCTGCTCCGTGTGCAGGTCAGTCCCACGCCTCAAAATAACTCCTCCCATCAGCGCGAGCGTCTCGTCTTCTCTCGGGTCAGTCTCATGATCGATCACAAACACAAACGCTCCGTCTAAACTCGCCTTTTACACGAGATAACAACAAATAATCCGGTCCGCGGTAAAAACGAAACAGAAACCTGCAGTGACACTGATGTCAAAGCTCCGCTAACAGCAACGAAACACTTCCTGTTGTCCCGACAAAATAAAAGGAGTCAATGTTCCAGCCGCTGGGAGAGGGTTTGAAATGTTAGTTAATAAATGAACCTAATATTTTAGGTGCAAATGGACACAAATCTTCGTTTTCCTGGTCGTCCGTTTTGCTCAAATAGAAATAAAGGCCTGTCTCTAATTGTGGCCTGGTTCCAATAAAGGCCTGGTCCCAGATGCCCTTGAGTAAATAGTTCACCCACTATAAGTCAATGAAAACACGTGTTATAGCCGGGAATGGAGCTCATTAGCTGCACGACGTAGTGTTAGATACAGACGGCATCGTGTCATAGAAGGCGGCGTGACTTCGCTGATTGGGAAAAAACACAATTTTTCACTCTTTTCAGACATTTTCTGGTGGAATATGAACTTATTTATCACACATGTGTAAATCGGGCCCATGTGGATATTTTCTCACAGCAGATTGTTCAGTAGAAGTGAAAAAATAGCAGTCGAATCTAGCGCTAGCATTCTAGCGTTAGCATGATTATTCCATTATCCATTATTTATGTGTTTATGGGCTGTTGAACCACTTTGCTCATCAACATGTCTTTGTATCTTTATTTAGTAGAAACTATATTAATAATTCAGCATTTGTTAAAGGGGCTAAATGCTAGCCTGATAAACCACACCCACCTTCTTTCTGCGTGAAAGAAGGTGGGTGTGGCCATACACAGGAAACAAGCTGCTGACTGGCGGCTGAGGCCGAACCAATCACGACCGTCACAGAGAATTGACAAGGTTACGTCACTCTCTGCACCACTGTGTTGTTAGTTCAATAACATTAAAGGGACTGTAAGGAGTTTAAAAATGTTAAAATTAAGTATTTTCCTCCCCCTACATGTTCCAGCCATGTCCTAATGTGTAGAATGAGCTCAGACCTGTTCACCACAACTGCCTCTAAAATCCTGCACTGTCGCTCAAAAATGTGTCACTTCGGCCCGAATTGCCGTCATGCACGAGCTTAATATAGAAGGTGCAGTTACACATGTGGCCTGAGGTGGCAGTAGTGAGTATAAAATGGCGAACTTGCTTCCAGCCCCTTTAACATTAGCCAAAACTAATCATGGATGAAGTAGTCGAGGATTTCGCCTGGCGTTCTCCGCGTGAGTTTATATTCACTTCAGATTTTTTGAATTGGACACAGCTGTCGTCACGTCCGCTAATCGCTAATTGGTTAGGCCTGCCCCTTCAAACTGCTCCATGACCAGTGTAGTGAACTTAACAATATTTTGAAGTACTTCCTGTCCTATGGCATCACTTCCTGTGGGCAGAGCCAGGAAGTGTTTAAATTTGTTTGTGCATGTCATGGTGGAATGGAACATGGCACTTGATGGCCCTGATTTTAGCTCCCAGATTGAAGGGGAAAAAAGGTAATACTTATGTCACTTTATGCAACATGCTTCCTTATTTATGGTTTGTTATATTGTACATTGTTTGTTTTTAGCTCTTACGGTGGAATTTGTGTACATGGAAAATAAAGACGGAACCAAACACAAGACCCACTTGTACGCTTCATACATTCATCTGGGACGCTACAGTAAGAGCTTTCTCCAAAAGTGGCTCAGCAAAATCGACCTGTTCCTGTATTCTGCAGTTTGTTGAGGAATCAGCCTTGCCGCCTGCGCTTTGCAAAGCAAAGGAACGTGGAAGAAAATTGTGGCCATGGGACATCATCCTCTATGCCGCATTATTGGTAAAAATTAAGGAAGACAAACTACGGACATTGTGAGTAATCTGTTTGAGACTTTATATGGAAGCACATCTATGACCTAAACAAAAGTGCTCTGCTACGGATGGAACATAAAGGACAAGTAAGGCAAAGACAACTTGTTAAATAAAAAAGAAAAAAAAAAAAGAAAAGAAAGAGACTATGGGACTTACATTCAATATGCTTTGCCTTTTGTAATGTGTTTGTAAATATGGAGCAAGTAATGCAATTAGGTGAACAGTCACTTCTGGCTAATGCTGCTGAATGTCAAAAGACAGAAAGTCACCTGCTTATTGCATATGAAAAATGGAAATCAGACATTAGAGATGCAAGAAAAGGACTAACATCATACTTGTCTGAAGAAGAACTTTGGTCACTAATTGACAATTTGAAAAAAGGCTGCATGGATGTAATGACTATGTTTAAAGAAATCAGATGCACCACTCCACCTGCTGTCGAACTAAGGAGACAAGTGGATACTTGCCATGCTGTAACTTCAGAATTGGTCAACATTGCATATGGCAGAGCCATTGAAGAGAAGAAAGATTTTAATGAAGAAAGGGAAAGGACTAGGATGCATGGACTACTTTCACAAGAGCATGCACGTTCCATCTATGGCTCAGAAGCTTCTTTTGATTCTGATACATATTCAGTAGCAACTAAGCGAGCTGAGGCCGCTGCTGAATTAGCTGCAAAAAGGACAAACTATGAACTCCTCTTGGAAGAAGAAATAATAATGAAATCAATTTGTGAACTAGAGGAACGGCAAAGGAAAGAAATGCATGAGAAAAAACAGGAACTTATTCGACTGCAAGCCGCTAGAGAAATGCAGGTAGCAGAAGTGAGACTAAAGGTTTTTGATAAGGAGTTGAACCAAGACAAAAGTTTCTACACCGACCTCTTGACTTCTGTGCCCCCTGCGTGGCACACAGACAATGGTGGGCAGGCTCTGGATCATGCACCATCTCTGCCAGTTACCCTGCCGTCTAAGGATCAAGCTGAAGCTCCCCTTGTCAACCAAACTCCTCATATTAACTTTGTTGCAACTACTACATCTCCACCTGTCTTGCTATTAGACAACCATGTTAAAACCATACCGGAAAGGCCCTTTCCTTTATTGCCTGAATCACAACCTCCTGCCCCTAACATGAATTCTGACTTAACATCTTTGATGCAAGTTCTTCAGGATCATTTAAATTTGAACAGACTACCTGTCCCTGAACCATTCATTTTTACAGGTGATCCCATTAGATTTATTGAATGGAAAGCATCATTTACAGCACTTATTGACAAAAGGAATATCAGCTCAGAAGAAAAAATGTACTTCCTTAAAAGATATGTTGGTGGTCCAGTTGAACAAATGCTTGAGGGAACCTTTTTTAGAAATGACAGTGATGCTTATCAGGATGCATGGAATCTATTAAATGCACGTTTTGGTCAGTCCTTTACAATACAGAGAGCATTTAGACAAAGGATAAATAACTGGCCAAAAATAAATGGTAAAGATGCAGAGGGACTTAGAAATTATTCAGATTTCCTGACCTCATGTTTAGAAGCAATGCCCCATGTAAACGGATTAGAAATATTAAATGATTGTGAACAAAACCAAAGAATAATTTCAAAACTACCAGACTGGATTATTACCAGATGGAATAGAGAAGTAACTCAGCGCCTGATTGAAACCAATGTTTTTCCTACTTTTAGTGATTTTGTTTCCTTTATTTCACTTGAAGCAACAATAGCTAGTAATCCAATTACATCTCTTCATGCTCTTCGTCCAGTTGTCCAAGGAACCTCCTCAAAATTAAGGCCAAGATAACACCATTTATAGTGGTGTTATCTACTAACACCACTATAAATGACAGGTCTTTAACATTTGTGAGGAAGGAAAATGTTTGCTGTTTTTGTAATGAAAACTGTCATGAATTAAATGAATGTTTAAGGTTTGCAGATCTGCCTATTTTTGCACGGCGTTCTTATGTAGCAGAAAATGGTTTATGTTATGGATGTTTGGAAGCTGGACATGTAGTGACTGACTGTCATCAGCGTTTAATTTGTAACGTTTGCATTGGAAGACACCCTACAGTACTTCACAATGTAAAGTATGGATGTAACAAATTTTAAGGTTAAATATTGTAATAATTCTGTTTCATTGTAAATCACTCATTTTACTCGTGATTGGCGGGAGTGTAGTGAACTTAACAATATTTTGAAGTACTTCCTGTCCTATGGCATCACTTCCTGTGGGCAGAGCCAGGAAGTGTTTAAATTTGTTTGTGCATGTCATGGTGGAATGGAACATGGCACTTGATGGCCCTGATTTTAGCTCCCAGATTGAAGGGGAAAAAAGGTAATACTTATGTCACTTTATGCAACATGCTTCCTTATTTATGGTTTGTTATATTGTACATTGTTTGTTTTTAGCTCTTACGGTGGAATTTGTGTACATGGAAAATAAAGACGGAACCAAACACAAGACCCACTTGTACGCTTCATACATTCATCTGGGACGCTACAACCAGACTAATTCCCTGCGTGAAATGGACAGGGAAGAGTATGGAAGAGCCAGGCAAGCCAGATGAAAGTTCACCATTTTATACTCACTACTGCCACCTCAGGTCATACGTGTAACTGCAGCTTCTACATTAAGCTTGTGCATGACGAAAATCCGGACCCGAAGTGAGACGTTTCTGAGTGACAGTGCAGGATTTTAGAGACAGTCGTGGTGAACAGGCCTGAGCTCATTCTACACATTAGGACATCAAACTCCTTAAAGTAGTTTTTGAATAATTAGAGAAAGTTGAAAAAAAAAAATCTATGACCATATTTGGGCGAATCCAGAGATGCCGTCTGTATCTCTGGGCTCTTCAGAATGTTGAGGTGGGTGTGGGTCACTCGGACGATTCCTTTACAAATATGAAAACACTGTTAAACCCTGATAAGCGTTGGTTTTACTGATAACTTACTGAGATTTCCTCAAAGTTATAAATTTACTGTTATTGTTGTGTGGAAAATCTTCAGTCGTAGATCAAAAACGCAGGTCGGCGGTTGCAAGACAGGGACAAAGAATAAAAAAGTGACCATCGACAAACCCAGCTCCTCTAGAAACAACAGTGTCTGCACTTCACCGGGTCTGCATTTAACTTTCCTTGCACTTTTCCCTGGAAGTAACGACTGCTCGCAAAAAAAGAATCACATTGAAACCACTTGTATCCAAATCAATGATCACCCAAACCGTGACCGGTTCCTCTGCAGTGTATCAGACCTGCCGATGCCAAAACCCTCTGTCCGGCACAGGGACTCCAGGCCTGGGCAGACATTTTCCACCACTGTGTCTGATGCACCGTAATGTCAGCCATGTTATGTCATGTAATCCCACTGTTGAATATACAGCCTAAACCGACTGCTTTGCACGAGCTGGAGCTACAGTAGAAAGCATTCAGTTGTGTGTCTCTATTCTCTTTTATCAATAATTTTTATAGCAAAGAACAACAATATACAGTTTAAACAGTTTACAAAGTACAATACAATTTGGTTCCCCTTTTTCTAGACAAATCCCACACCCCACATGCCTCCCTCTCCATCCCACATGCCTCCCTCTCCACCCATATACCTCCCTCTCCACCCCACATACCTCCCTCTCCACCCACATACCTCCCTCTCCACCCCCCAGACCTCCCTCCACACCCCACATGCCTCCCTCTCCACCCCCCAGACCTCCCTCCACACCCCACATGCCTCCCTCTCCACCCCCCAGACCTCCCTCCCCACCCCACATGCCTTCTGTCCACCCCATATGCCTCCCTCTCCACCCACAGACCTTCCTCTCCACCCCCCCAGACCTCCCTCTCCACCCCACATGCCTCCCTCTTCACCCCCAGACCTCCCTCTCCACCAACAGACCTCCCTCTCCACCCCACATGCCTCCCTCCCAACCCCCCAGACCTCCTTCCCCACCCCCCAGACCTCCCTCCACACCCCACATGCCTCCCTCTCCACCCCCCAGACCTCCCTCCCCACCCCACATGCCTCACTCTCCACCCCACATGCCTCCCTCTCCACCCCCAGACCTCCCTCTCCACCCCCAGACCTCCCTCTCCACCCACATGCCTCACTCTCCACCCCACATGCCTCCCTCTTCACCCCCAGACCTCCCTCTCCACCCCCAGACCTCCCTCTCCACCCCACATGCCTCCCTCTCCACCCCACATGCCTCCCTCTTCACCCCCAGACCTCCCTCTCCACCCCACATGCCTCCCTCTACACCCCACATACCTCCCTCTCCACCCCCAGACCTCCCTCTCCACCCCACATGCCTCCCTCTCCACCCCACATGCCTCCCTCTTCACCCCCAGACCTCCCTCTCCACCCCACATGCCTCCCTCTACACCCCACATACCTCCCTCTCCACCCCCAGACCTCCCTCTCCACCCCACATGCCTCCCTCTCCACCCCACATGCCTCCCTCTTCACCCCCAGACCTCCCTCTCCACCCCACATGCCTCCCTCTTCACCCCCAGACCTCCCTCTCCACCCCCAGACCTCCCTCTACACCCCACATACCTCCCTCTCCACCCCCAGACCTCCCTCTCCACCCCACATGCCTCCCTCTCCACCCCACATGCCTCCCTCTTCACCCCCAGACCTCCCTCCCCACCCCACATGCCTCCCTCTTCACCCCCAGACCTCCCTCTCCACCCCCAGACCTCCCTCTCCACCCCACATGCCTCCCTCTCCACCCCACATGCCTCCCTCTACACCCCACATACCTCCCTCTCCACCCCCAGACCTCCCTCTCCACCCCACATGCCTCCCTCTCCACCCCACATGCCTCCCTCTTCACCCCCAGACCTCCCTCTCCACCCCACATGCCTCCCTCTACACCCCACATACCTCCCTCTCCACCCCCAGACCTCCCTCTCCACCCCACATGCCTCCCTCTTCACCCCCAGACCTCCCTCTCCACCCCCAGACCTCCCTCTACACCCCACATACCTCCCTCTCCACCCCCAGACCTCCCTCTCCACCCCACATGCCTCCCTCTCCACCCCACATGCCTCCCTCTTCACCCCCAGACCTCCCTCCCCACCCCACATGCCTCCCTCTTCACCCCCAGACCTCCCTCTCCACCCCACATGCCTCCCTCTACACCCCACATACCTCCCTCTCCACCCCCAGACCTCCCTCTCCACCCCACATGCCTCCCTCTCCACCCCACATGCCTCCCTCTTCACCCCCAGACCTCCCTCTCCACCCCACATGCCTCCCTCTTCACCCCCAGACCTCCCTCTCCACCCCACATGCCTCCCTCTACACCCCACATACCTCCCTCTCCACCCCCAGACCTCCCTCTCCACCCCACATGCCTCCCTCTCCACCCCACATGCCTCCCTCTTCACCCCCAGACCTCCCTCTCCACCCCACATGCCTCCCTCTTCACCCCCAGACCTCCCTCTCCACCCCCAGACCTCCCTCTACACCCCACATACCTCCCTCTCCACCCCCAGACCTCCCTCTCCACCCCACATGCCTCCCTCTCCACCCCACATGCCTCCCTCTTCACCCCCAGACCTCCCTCCCCACCCCACATGCCTCCCTCTTCACCCCCAGACCTCCCTCTCCACCCCCAGACCTCCCTCTCCACCCCACATGCCTCCCTCTCCACCCCCAGACCTCCCTCTCCACCCCACATGCCTCCCTCTCCACCCCACATGCCTCCCTCTTCACCCCCAGACCTCCCTCCCCACCCCACATGCCTCCCTCTTCACCCCCAGACCTCCCTCCCCACCCCACATGCCTCCCTCTCCACCCCCAGACCTCCCTCTCCACCCCTCAGGCCTCCCTCCCACCCCTCAGGCCTCCCTCTCCACCCCCAGACCTCCCTCTCCACCCCCAGGCCTCCCTCCCACCCCTTAGGCCTCCCTCCCACCCCACATGCCTCCCTCTCCATCGTCATTCTAAAACATTTCCTCTCAGATGTAGCATTACAACATTATGCTAGCATCTTACAGACAGCAGATTGAGAGTTGTCTAAAAGCCTCTGCCAGTCTCTCCATAAAAAAAACATTTTGCAGCAGCGCACGAAAACGTCTTTGTCTTTTTCCCCAGAGTTTGTCTATTTTTACACGCTGGCTACGACATTAATATTTCATCTTCGCTGCGAGTCCACTGTGTCCAGAGCCAGTTTGCGCCGCTTTAAGTGAGACCTCGCTAACTACTTCGACACCCGGCTAAAAATAAGCCGTCGGTTGACTTGGATTTTGTGGGCAATTACCAGCCTCGCGGCCCCCGGCATCTCCGTGAAGTGAGGGGCGTGTCTTTAACAGTCTTTAAAGTAGCTCCTCCATGGGGGTTCAGAGTTATTATCTCAAAGCGAATGCCTGCGTGATGACCCAGGACCTTCTAGTTTCTAAAAATATGTGATTGAAACACACATATCACACGTCACATTTGCCATCCCTAGCCCTTGACTCTAAACCTTCACCCCCTGATCAAGTGGGACAGCAGGTAACAGGTTAAAGAGGGGGCGATGATCTCACTCAGGTCTCGGTCATTATTGTTGGAAAAATGTTATATTGATCTGACATAGGGTCTCATTTCCTAGTTATCCAGAGTGTTGCTGAAGTGGTAAAAATGTCACAAGAAATTGACAAAAAATTGACAAAAAAATGACAAAATGTGACAAAAAAATAAAAAAAAATGACCAAAATGTGACAAAAAAATTACAAAAATGTGATAAAAAGTTGATGATTTTTTTTTAAAAATGTGACAAAAAATTACAAAAAATTGACAAAAAAATTGACAAAAAATTACAAAAATGTGACAAAATGTGACCAAAAAAATTACAAAAAATTACCAAAATGTGATAAAAAGTTGATGATTTTTTTTAAAAAATGTGACAAAAAATGACCAAAAAATGACCAAAAAAAACCGACTAAAAAATGACAAAAAAATGACAAATATGTGACAAAATGTGAACAAAAAAATAACAAAAAATTACCAAAATGTGAGAAAAATGTGAGAAAAATTTACAAAAAATTTACAAAAAATTTACAAAAAATTTGACAAAAATGAAAAATAAAATGACAAAAAAAAAGGCAAAAAATGACCAAAAAATGACCAAAAAGTTACAAAAATGAGTTGAACACCCAACAAAAAAATGATGGAAAAAAAATCCGACGTGAGGAAAAAGATTCTCTCGGTTCAGGCGGGAGTTAAGAGGTTAAAAAAACTAAATAAAACTTCTTAGGCTTGTGTCGACTTGGTTCTCATGACGGGGCACGAATAGGAGAAAGTTCAGTCCCCGCTCCCTGTTTCCCCCTCTGGGTGTTCTCGGCTCTACAGCAGGTTCTAATCAGCTAGATCCCATTATAGTGAATAGGGCTAAAGTTCCATTGGACCCGGAAGTGGAGCTTTTGGGTAATTCATAATCACCGCAATCACCGCTGGCTGTTTATTCCATTGGATTACCATGGCGACGCCCTATTTCGAGCGTTATTATCACCTCTCGGGGGCCTCTCCGTTTTCAGAGCAATTATCATCACGAGCTGTAATCAGACATAAACGAGCGTCATTTGCAGACCCGTATAATGACGGAGAAAGCGTCGGTGAAATTGCCTGTGATTGACTCTCAAACCGGGAGCTTCGCCGCGGAATCCGCCGTGAACTCCAATTTACGGAGGACGGTTTTGTCTCGGAGGACGCGGGACGTGACTCGGTGCCTTCACGCGGCGGCGGTTCCTGAAAACAAGAGGCGTCGTTTCCGTTCAACTTTCAATCGCCGTGTTGTTCGATGGTTGGTGTAAATTGGTCGCGCGTTGACAAAGATATTCTCACATGGATTCGGTCTCAGTTCAGCTCCTCATCTCGGAAATACAGACCAGGACAGGAGGGGAATCACAGTCTGAAAGCATCGGAGTTTATCATGTTGGGTCATGCAGTCCGGCCATTTCATCTCTGTAGTATAACTGTATAGCTCCCTCATACTTCCTTACCTAAATTATGGCCTGGAAATACGGGGAAACAATTATAAATCCAATACTCATCCTATTTTCCTACTCCAAAAAAAGGCAATAAGAACTATCACTAAAGCAGACTTCTATGCACCGACGAACCCTGTCTTTGTAGAGCTGAGCCGACTGAAAATCCAGGATCTTGTTGATCTAAATACATTAGTAATAGTGTACAAAGCATTTAACAATCTTCTCCCTCCCCCCATCCAGGAGCTTTTTGAACACAGGAAAAGTCAGTATAACCTCCGAGGAACTGCTATTTTCAAAAAAGCAAAAGCGAAAAAGAATAAAAAGGGTGGATGTATTTCTGTAAGAGGTGTTCATCTGTGGAAGATCAGTTCAAACAGTCCCAAACAGTCAAAGCTTTCAAAAAGTTGTTTAAAGCTACTAAAATTCAAGAATATATAAGCTTAGGATGAATAAAGTAAGAAAAATAAATAAAAAATAACTAAATTAACATAAAACAAATGTATGTAACATATTTGTTGGAATATTGAAATGTATGTTACTAACTCCAGATACATGTTTATTTCTCTTCTGTTTGACACTTGATATTGTTCATTATTAATGTTCTCGTGGAAGTCTGTAAACTGGGTTAGGCGTTATAAGTTTTCACTTCAGCCTAAACCCTTTCGGTCGTGTTGTCCACAAAGAATTAGAAATGTATTTACGTTTAAAGGAATGAACTGACCGAATAAAACTACTACTACTAGTCTGTTTCAGGATAAATAAATAAACGCCCTATGTGGTCTCATGTGGGTTCATTTACCTCCAGTACCGATTATATCGATATAGACGCTCTAGTGTGGATTTGGCAGCTCTGTGATGAACAGAACTGAAGTAAGTGACCATCAAACACTTGTGAAAAGTCACGATCTGGACATTTTGTATATATATTATTGTGTTTCTTTTCTTTGTTTTATTCTGACGGGGCGTGGCGTTGTGTAGCGAATCTCTGGAGCACGTTTGACAAAGCAGAGCAGCTTCATATGGAAAGATGGAAACAGTTGAGATTTTAACATTTCTCTGAGTTTTTTTAAATGGTTAAAATCGGTCCAAGGACGACTGAGAAACATCCTGTTAAAGTCTTCAATCCCAGAACCAGACTGCGATCGATCTGATGTTTCAAAACGTGTCAACAACATTCAGCCTCTTTCCATAATGTTACGTTCAAAGAGGAGAGAGGAGTTCCATAAAACACGAAATATCTCCGTTTCTAGAAAAAATCTGTGATTTTGATCAAAACTAGCCTCTGTTTAGCTTAGATTTCTCATGTAGAATTAAACTGTTTTCACCTACAGAAAGCTTAGAGTCTCAGATTTCAAATGATCCACAGCCTGTGTCCGTAGCTTTAACACAGAATACACTGTGGTGCTACAAATATCATGAAAAATGGTCTGGATTGTTGGAACTCTACAGCTAAATCCAAAAACAGCGCGGCCTCAATGCTCGTCCATCCAAAGCACAAAAAGTTGCTGAAACACCAGCGCAGAGTGACAGAACTGTAAATAATATCTACTAATATTCTTTATACCTAACTCTTAGATAACGCCACTGTTAAGAGCGCACCTTGTGCTGAAAGGAGAACAGCTGTTCAGAAGCCTCGACAATGACATCCTTTTCCCAGGCACTGGTTTTGTTTAGTAGAAAAGAAACTTCTTCAGGAGCAGATCAACGGAGCTCAAACAAACTCGTATTACTTCATGCCGCTGAGATGATTGTTTCTGTTCCCTTCGCATTTCACCAGCTAAAGGCTCAGGCTTTGGTTTGACCTAAAAACATTAGCGCTGTGTGATGATGTCATGATGTCATTTTTTTTTAAGGCAACAAACAATCATTTTTTCTATTTCAATTATTACTAAAATAATCGTGATTATTATTTTTTCTACAATCCAGCAGCCCTACTTACTTACTTACTTAACAAAAAACGGTAAAGGTTGGAGTGAGGGAGAAACTTGTGAGGGACTGGCGAAAAGCGGAGGTTACTCTTACTGCAATAAAGAAAACAAAACAAGCTAATCGAGGGCTAAAAGCGAGAGGAACGAGTTTGCAAATGAGAGCTTGAACAACGTGCTGCCGGGAGAGGCTTGTCAACGGAGCAATTACAAATCCGAGCACTGGGAGTCGCCAAGGCTGGTGCGACTTATACTTCAGAGCGACTTATATATGTTTTTGTTTTCTTCATTATGCATTTTCTGGCTGGTGTGACTTATATGTTTTTTTCTTCATTATGCATTTTCTGGCTGGTGTGACTTATATGTTTTTTTCTTCATTATGCATTTTCTGGCTGGTGCGACTTATACTTCAGAGCGACTTATAGTCCGGAAAATACGGTACTTCAAAAAGCTCAAACAAGCAAATCCAAAGTAAATCTCTCTAAACAAAAAACACACATAAGCACGTTAATAATCCCCTTGTTTTTGCCGTACCCCCCACATTAACCCCAACACCGCCCTCTGTGACATTACCCCCGGTAACGGCGTCCCTGATCCTGCTAATCCGCTTTCCCTTCAAACACACGCACCGCGTTTGGAGTCGCCGTATCTGTCGCCCGCGATTTAATTAAACCCTCCGAATCCGAACTCATTTCAGACTTCACACAATTACCGCTCAGAGCCCGGGAGAGTCGCACCGCGGAGGAACAAAGGCGGAGGAGACGTCCCCATTGTGTTCGTCCTGCTGCCGCAAAGTGTAATATAGACACGTTCACGGAACCCGCGGACGAAAGGGAAGTGAAATCAAACTCAGACACGTCCTCGATGCTAATGTTAGCATTAGTCTCAAACACATACACGTCCTCGATGCTAATGTTAGCGTTAGTCTCAAACACAGACACATCCTCGATGCTAATGTTAGCGTTAGTCTCAAACACAGACACATCCTCGATGCTAATGTTAGCGTTAGTCTCAAACACAGACACGTCCTCGATGCTAGCGTTAGCTTTAGTCTCTAACACAGACATTTATTTGTCATTTTTTTGACAAATTTTTATCATATTTTTGTAATTTTTTTGTCACATTTTTTCACATTTTTTTGTCATTTTTTGTCACATTTCTGTCATTTTTTTGTCACATTTTTGTCATTTTTTTGTCACATTTTTATCACATTTTTATCACATTTTTATCACATTTTTATCACATTTTTATCACATTTTTGTCATTTTTTGGGCATTTTTTTGTCATTTTTTTGTCAAATTTTTATCATATTTTTGTAATTTTTTTGTCACATTTCTGTCATTTTTTTGTCACATTTTTGTAAATTTTTGTAAATTTTTTGTCCATTTTTTGTCCTTTTTTCATCAATTTTTTTGTCACATTTTTGTCTGTTTTGTCTTTTTTTTTTTTTTTTACAATTTTTTGTAATTTTTTTGTCACATTTTGTCAAATTTTTTATCAATTTTTTGTGACATTTTTGCCACTTTTTCATCACTTTTTTGTCAATGTTTTCTCACTTTTTTGTCACATTTCCATCATTGCTTTCGTCTCAGTTCTGTCGCTATTTTCTCACCTTTTTTCCAGAAGCTTTTGGACTGGGGTAAAGCCAAACTGGAGAAAATGCGCTCGGTTCAGGTGGGAGTTAAGGGGTTAAAGGCAGCGCAGCAGGTTTGTGTTTTACCCCCATGATTTGCTGAAATGTATTAAAAAACGTCCCATTCGAAGAAGTTTAGGGACAAAACACAAAGAATATCGGCACATTCAACACAGCTATATCTAATATTACGATTCTATTAAAACAAGGAAAGGAAGAAGCAGCAAGTCACAGCTCTCAGGCACCGGCTACTCAGAGCAGCAAAGAGTCTGACACTCGAAAGAGAAATTACAACTCCTGTCGCCCGCTGAAAGATGACAGGCTACAACAGACCGCTTACGCTCACAAAGTGTTTTAAAAAACCTTTAATCTTAGTCCTGAAAAACAAACAAACTGCGTGACACCGAAGTGACATGAACAAGGAAACATGAATCCATCGCCTCCACGTTTGGAACAGCAACAGTACATGAGTAAAATGACTTGAGTTCAGAAAGTTCATGAACGCTTTCTAGTGTTGGTGGGAGCAGGTTTGTGACATATTAGCGTTTTTGAGAAGTAGCATGTCTCAAGTGAGCATCGCCCAAGTGATCAAGTGCTACAGTTGAGTGATCTCATCTCCCGAACCCATCGTTTTCCGCTTTTCACATCATTTTGCTGAAAACGATGGAATGTGTGTTTGTTGACAAAGGCGAATCTCTTCATTTTTGCTAGGGATGCACCGATACCAGTGTCTACGAGGCGCACCTACGAGGCGCAACTCTCAGCTGAGGGCTAGCCTCAAACACAGACACGTCCTCGATGCTAGTGTTAGCGTTAGCCTCAAACACAGACACGTCCTCGATGCTAATGTTAGCGTTAGCCTCAAACACAGACACGTCCTCGATGCTAATGTTAGCGTTAGCCTCAAACACAGAGGCGTCCTCGATGCTAATGTTAGCGTTAGCCTCAAACACAGACACGTCCTCGATGCTAATGTTAGCGTTAGCCTCAAACACAGACACGTCCTCGATACTAATGTTAGCGTTAGCCTCAAACACAGACACGTCCTCGATACTAATGTTAGCGTTAGCCTCAAACACAGACACGTCCTCGATGCTAATTGTAGCAGAGTGGAGGTTACTATAAAATAAATAAAAATAAATAGGTTGCCACAACGCCACCCAGTATAACTGGGAAATACCTTAAAACAAGTCTAAGGCACACAAGTTCGTTAAAAAGGACCGGGCAGAGGCAAATGATTTACAAAAGACTGTTTTGTTTTATTACACCAATTAAGTTTGGTTTCTTAAAAAGTTCATGTTGTTGTTTCGTTCTTTAAAAGCTGAATCCAGGACGTTCAGAGGAGAGCAAATGGACAGACATACAGGCAGGGGAGGCATGATGGTGCTGCCAAGACCCAGGTAGCGAAAGCGAAGCGAGACACCCTACGAGCCCGCAGACCCCGGACCACGTCCAGCTATACGGCACCACTCGGACCGGCATCAGCAGCGCATCAAGGCATGGAAGTTGCATACAAAGTTGATGGCCTTAAGCCTACGTCGCCGGCTTGACGCTCCCGACACGACGCACAACCCAGCAACCCCAGACTAGCCGCTAGCGAAGCCTCGCAGCAGGTGTGACGTCAGAGAGGTGAGAGGGCAGGTGATGGGGAAGAGCCCCCTTTATAGCGCGCCCCCTACGTGCTATTGGCTTAACGCAGGGACACCTACCCCACCTCACTACATTCTTCCCTCCCATTTGAATCGTCGTCCCGACGATTAACACACGAACGACATACAACCAAGTTACGCAGGCGGAAGGGCGTCTTTAAACTCTCCACTCCCTAGGGGATAAAAACTGACCAAGCTCGACACCACTGATGCAATGGCCGCTGCAGCACCCCGACCTGGACCACAAGTTAAAAACTGGCAACGATGACCAACACTACCGACCAAAGTGTCCAGCCAAAGTGCATCACTGCCGTCCCCTCTCGAACACCGCACCACGCCCCACCATACCTCCCCTTTAACGTTCACAAATCAGCTACACTCAATATCAGCCTACTTGATTAGCTACACCCAGCTCCCAACAGGTGTGCCGATGTTCCCACTTAATGAGTTTCCCTTTAAGAACAGTAAGTTACAGAAAACAAAACATGCAGCGATGAACGCTGATCATGGATCAAGATTGTTCACACTTTTCCAAAGTTCTTCCCATTCTGACATGAGGTATTGCAAACAAAACATTTCGTTACAGCATCATTTAACTTTAGCGCTACAGATCAATTTAAACATTTCTTTTCGCCTTGGTCCGATAAATGAAAACACAAGTGTGCAAAAAAATAAACACAGCAAATAAATAATGCACACTAATTATACACCACACACAGGACAAGGCTAAGAATGTCAGTCTTTTCTCTGATAACTTAGCAGAACGAATGCTGTAGGAAACAGGCAATCACATTTTTATGTGCACACACACACACTACAATACCTCACGTCATTAAAAAAATCAATATGCCAATGCCCATAGTCATTTTATCCTGCCGACAACGCCAAATGTAGCAGAGTGGAGGTTACTATAAAATAAATAAAAATAAATAGGTTGCCACAACGCCACCCAGTATAACTGGGAAATACCTTAAAACAAGTCTAAGGCACACAAGTTCGTTAAAAAGGACCGGGCAGAGGCAAATGATTTACAAAAGACTGTTTTGTTTTATTACACCAATTAAGTTTGGTTTCTTAAAAAGTTCATGTTGCTGTTTCGTTCTTTAAAAGCTGAATCCAGGACGTTCAGAGGAGAGCAAATGGACAGACATACAGGCAGGGGAGGCATGATGGTGCTGCCAAGACCCAGGTAGCGAAAGCGAAGCGAGACACCCTACGAGCCCGCAGACCCCGGACCACGTCCAGCTATACGGCACCACTCGGACCGGCATCAGCAGCGCATCAAGGCATGGAAGTTGCATACAAAGTTGATGGCCTTAAGCCTACGTCGCCGGCTTGACGCTCCCGACACGACGCACAACCCAGCAACCCCAGACTAGCCGCTAGCGAAGCCTCGCAGCAGGTGTGACGTCAGAGAGGTGAGAGGGCAGGTGATGGGGAAGAGCCCCCTTTATAGCGCGCCCCCTACGTGCTATTGGCTTAACGCAGGGACACCTACCCCACCTCACTACATAATGTTAGCGTTAACCTCAAACACAGAGACGTCCTCGATGCTAATGTTAGTGTTAGGCTCAAACACAGAGACGTCCTCGATGCTAATGTTAGCGTTAACCTCAAACACAGAGACGTCCTCGATGCTAATGTTAGTGTTAGTCTCAAACACAGACACGTCCTCGATGCTAATGTTAGCATTAGCCTCAAACACAGAGACGTCCTCGATGCTAATGTTAGTGTTAGCCTCAAACACAGACACGTCCTCGATGCTAATGTTAGTGTTAGTCTCAAACACAGAGACGTCCTCGATGCTAATGTTAGCGTTAGTCTCAAACACAGAGACGTCCTCGATGCTAATGTTAGCGTTAGCCTCAAACACAGAGACGTCCTCGATGCTAATGTTAGCGTTAGCCTCAAACACAGAGACGTCCTCGATGCTAATGTTAGCGTTAGCCTCAAACACAGAGACGTCCTCGATGCTAATGTTAGCGTTAACCTCAAACACAGAGACGTCCTCGATGCTAATGTTAGCGTTAGTCTCAAACACAGAGACGTCCTCGATGCTAATGTTAGTGTTAGCCTCAAACACAGACACGTCCTCGATGCTAATGTTAGTGTTAGTCTCAAACACAGAGACGTCCTCGATGCTAATGTTAGCGTTAGTCTCAAACACAGAGACGTCGTTGATGCTAATGTTAGCTCTAACCTCAAACACAGAGACGTCCTCGATGCTAATGTTAGCGTTAGCCTCAAACACAGACGTCCTCGATGCTAATGTTAGCGTTAGTCTCAAACACAGAGACGTCGTTGATGCTAATGTTAGCGCTAGTCTTAAACACTGAGACGTCCTCGATGCTAATGTTAGCTCTAGTCTTAAACACAGAGACGTCCTCGATGCTAATGTTAGCTCTAGTCTTAAACACAGAGTCGTCCTCGATGCTAATGTTAGCGCTAGTCTTAAACACAGAGACGTCCTCGATGCTAATGTTAGCTCTAGTCTTAAACACAGAGACGTCCTCGATGCTAATGTTAGCGTTAGCCTTAAACACAGAGACGTCCTCGATGCTAATGTTAGCGCTAGTCTTAAACACAGAGTCGTCCTCGATGCTAATGTTAGCGTTAGTCTCAAACACAGAGACGTCGTTGATGCTAATGTTAGCTCTAACCTCAAACACAGAGACGTCCTCGATGCTAATGTTAGCGTTAGCCTCAAACACAGAGACGTCCTCGATGCTAATGTTAGCGTTAGCCTCAAACACAGAGACGTCCTCGATGCTAATGTTAGCGTTAGCCTCAAACACAGAGACGTCCTCGATGCTAATGTTAGCGTTAGCCTCAAACACAGAGACGTCCTCGATGCTAATGTTAGCGTTAACCTCAAACACAGAGACGTCCTCGATGCTAGCGTTAGCTTTAGTCTCTAACACAGAGACGTCCTCGATGCTAGCGTTAGCTTTAGTCTCTAACACAGAGACGTCCTCGATGCTAGCGTTAGCTTTAGTCTCTAACACAGAGACGTCCTCGATGCTAGCGTTAGCTTTAGTCTCTAACACAGAGACGTCCTCGATCCTAATAGTGGCCATGTGTTTGTATTTTCAATAGATACAATTTATTATTGATCTGTAACATCATGACAATAAAATATGACTTTATTGATCTTAAAATGGAGAAAAGACTGACTTAAATTGGAAATGAAATTAGGAAAGTCTCTTGGTGTTGGTAAATACCGGATATCGGGCAGATCCTCAAAGCCCAGTATCGGTATCGGAAGCAAAAAAGGTGTATCGGTTCATCACAATGCAATACTTTGGCTCCATACAAGTGAAACACAAGAACAAAAGATTATTTATTATTGCAAATTATATCAAAATCTCGTTTTGTCTTGTTCTCGCGGGATTTGTCTCTCGGCCCAAGTCATTTTCGCAGATGCACTGAAGACGTTCCTATTCCACATTCACACGACCCGCCCCCCTGTAGCCTCCGCAGAGATCTCCACACACCCGAATCATCCATTTCCCTCCGTGATGGTTTGCAAGGCCCCGTGTTAATGTCCGCCATTTGGCTCCCAACGTGGAAAGACACAGGATAAATTTAGACTATGGCAAAAAGCAACGTGAAGATGGGCAAATAAACATAGACACTTCAGTCAGATATACAGCACATTAGACGCTGTTGATGCCTCTCTGAATGTTAGCAGTGTTTACACAATGGTGAGAGATGTGGCAGAGAACACACACGGGGCTGACAGGCTCGAGGGCGCAGGGGGGGCACCGGGCGGGTCCGGCGGGGGTTTAAAAAGTGCAGATTGTGTCAAAGCTCAGTTCGCAAAATGAAAATCGACAGTTTGAGAACTGTTGGGAAAAGCAAGGTTAAAACGTGGGTCCTTCAAAGTGATCGATGGAAATGGTGAATGCTATAAAGAGATTAAACTGTGATTTTCCTATTACTCGCCTGGAAACCAAAAAATATACCTACACTCAATGTTTGTCCTTAGATTTCTCTTAGGGCTGAACGATTTTGAGGAAAAAAAACTATATTTCGATTTTATTTCGATTCATCTCTGTGGAGTCATGTGAATCCAGTGGGAGCTGAGGGAGTTTAAAGATAATACATGCCTTTCAGTCATGTGACTTTTGTTGTTATGGCGGCCATTTTGAATACCAAAGTAGCATTATGCTGCGTCTACACCAAACGCGTGTTGGGCGTCAAAAACGCGCCTCAAGTCCGTCGTTGGACGCTTGTGTTTACTAAAGTCAGACGCTTGTCACAAATGTCACCGAGCGTCAAGATGCTCTGGCCGCGCGTCAGCTCAGAGTGCGTTTGTAGCATCTTGGAAGTAGCTGTTGCCTGAAAAATACACCTGCTACAGCTCATTGTTGATTAAAAGTCTGCAATAAACCACAGATGCGTGAAGGCGGCTCAGTGTGTGATCGTCATGAAGCTGCTCTGTGTCGTTACGGATTCATTGACGTTATTAGTGCTTAATGCTTGTTGTCATGGGAGAAAACCGGAGCTCAATGCGAGCTAACTGAGCTAACTGAGCTAACTGAGCTAACTGAGCTAACTGAGCTAACAAGCTATGGTTTTCTCCCGGAGCTCATTGTAGATGATGTGAGTAACAAACTACAACATCAGCCCAGCTCAGTGTGAGATCATTGTTCTTTAATGACTTTATTTGAGCATATTTCTCGTTTCCACGTGAGGACCGGAGGTTTAGCTTAGCATTAGCTTTCTCCGGTGCTACAACAGGCTCCTCGAGGCCCAAACACATTCCCACAGCAGATTCAGCCTCTGAAATAACCTTTCTTGTCGCCGCTTTTAATCCTGGGTGTTTAGATAAAGAAACACTGATGTCTTTGTAAAAGTCCCAGAGCGGCTGTAGCTCCGGTTCAAAAAGAAGCTAAACCTCCGTGACTTGTTTACATCTGAGGGCCGGCCAAGCACCTGCCCCAGTGGCTCAGCTACAACGTACGGAGGCGCACAGGAGGCGCGTGAGGCGCTGCGGGACATCTTGACGCCCCCCGGAGGCGCGCCCTCCATGTATTTTAAATGTAAACCTGACGCTCTCGGAGGTGCCGGCCGCGTTTGGTGTGGACGCAGCATTATAGATACCGACGGCATCTCTGGAACCGCCCATATATGGTGAGAGAGATGATGTAACTGCATCATCAAAATCATTAGGAAACTGTGCATATCCAGTGTTAACTGCAGGCTTCAGAAGAACGGGTTGGTTCATGGGGATCCTTGACTGTTGGGGGGCCCTGGCAGCTGCCTGCCTTGCCTTATGGCAAGCTACGCCCCTGCACGTCAGTAGGGAGGGATCTTTTAATATCTGATGCCAGGGCTGATTTATTGTGTTTTGAAACATAAAAACTTGTAATATTCTTTCTTGCATGTTTATACCAGTACTTTTCCCAATTCACCTGCAGCATTTAAAGGCAAAAAAAGAATTTAAAGATATCAAATTGAAACTTTTGATGAACATTTCTGATATAAATATGAGTTTTCTGCCATTTCATGCGTTATTCATAAAAAATAATGGACAGAGCCAGGTTTAAACGTATGGTTTTATTTTATTTTTATCTCTTCATAAACTAAGCAAAGTCTTTTTCATACTCTGGCATAAAAGCGAAGATGTTAAGGGAGAGAAAACTAGCACAACATCTCCCTGTGCTTCTCTAAATGTTTGTGTGCCTTGAACTCGTGCAAACTGAGCTTTCAGGGACAAACGAATTGAAGAAGTGTGGGCCGTTTGTGGACCGTTCGTGGGCCGTTCGTGGCCCGTGCCCCCTGCGCCCCTCGGCCTCTCCGCCCTCACAGGTAGACCTCCCGCGGGTGGCCCCTCCCCCCAGCGCCTCACCTTGGTCTCCCGCTCCTCCAGCAGCGTCTCCAGCCTCTTCTGGGCGGCGCGGCCCTCGTGGTCGTCGCTCACGATCAGGATGATGTGGTTCCAGTTGAACTCCCGCATCAGGTCGAACCACACGTGCGCCTGGTGCGAGTACGGCGGGACGGTGCGCAGGAACGACAGGTGGATGCTCTGGACGGACACACGGCACATGGGGACAGGGTGAGACAAGAGATTCTCAAGTCTCAAAACCAAAAGCAAAAGCATCGCGTCAGGAGCAAAAGTTCACTGGAGGAAACGTCTCTCGAAGCTAAAGCTAACACTGCCTTTCTGTGTGGAGTTTGCATGTTCTCCCTGTGTCTGTGTAGGTTTCCTCCGGGTACTCCGCTTTCCCCTACCACTTAAAACATGTACAATAGGCAAGGATGAATGATGTCATAGTTTATCACCAGAGTATAGACCCTTTAATTGCCCACATTCTGGGCCTAGCTGGAGGCAGGGAGTTAGATTCCTATCTATTTCCATTGTAGCTGTTGTCATAGTAACGATAAACAAATGTCTAACTGTTTTTGGAAATATCAAGTAAACCTTATTTTATCGTCTCAAATGTCGTTCCTCTTGTTCTTGCACCCGAACCTCTTAACTCCCACCTGAACCGAGCACATTTTCTCCAGTTTGGCTTTACCCCAATCCAAAAGCTTCTGGGGAAAAAGCTGTGAAAATAGCAACAAAACTGAGACGCAAACAATGATGGAAATGTGAGAAAAAAGTGAGGAAACATTGACGAAAAAGTGATGAAAAATTGATGAAAAAGTGGCAAAAATGTCACAAGAAATTGACAAAAAAATGACAAAAATGTGACAAAAATTCAACAAAAGTGTGACAAAAAAGTGACAAAAATGTGACAAAAAAGTGACAAAAATGTGACAAAAATGTGACAAAAATTCAACAAAAAAGTGACAAAAAACTGACAAAAAACTGACAAAAAACTGACAAAAATGTGACAAAAACTTAACTAAAAAGTGACAAAAATTCAACAAAAACTCAACAAAAATGTGACAAAAAAATGACAAAAAATGACAAAAATGAGTTGAATACCCAACAAAAAAATGCTGGAAAAAAAATCTGATGACGTGAGGAAAAAGATCCTCTAGGGTCAGGCGGGAGTTAAGAGGTTAACCACAACAGAACCACATTTTTTAGTTGTTATAATCGCTAGTTTTAGTTTAATCTTATTTCTCTTGATCACTTCCTGCCTCCAGATGATGTCACTGATGATGTCAGCAGTTAAAGGGTCTATGGAGTGAATGTACTGTTGTCTCATGTAAAGCTTTGTGACCATGTCTGTAAAAGGCGCTATATAAATAAAGATCTTTTTCTCCCACCGGACCCATTTTTCCCAGTTTGGCATTACCCAAATCTAAAAGCTTCTTGGAAAAAAGCATAAAAATGGCCACAAAACACCACCCCCTGGTGGCCAGAGGCGACTCCAAGAGACACTTGGGAGCATTGATTCTAGTGGGACTTCAGACGTCCCAAGAACGGCTTAAAAGTCTGGCTCCAAAGAGTTGTTCTTTTTCTAAAAATCGCTGTGACCCATGTGACCCATGTGACCCATGTGACCACGCTGGTGTAGGTGAAATATTTTGAACCACACTGGTTTTTGTTTATCAGCCTGAAATTTTCAGTGCATTGACTGGCTCCAGAACCTGTCAATCAAGCTCCGTGAGAGCAGGGCTTCCCGCCTTTTTGCCCTTTTAAAGAACAGGCTGCGTAGGAGGAGACAGAGGCCATTACATTTCACACAGGACTCGGGACCTTTACTCGGGACCTGTTCATCTTTATTATATGCTGCCCTGGCCTAGAGGCTGTAACCTCATTGAAGTATATTGAGCACTTTTATTTTGTAACTTGGAGAAAATGATTTGCCTCAGGTGCTCTGTGGAGCGGATCAGACTGTTTGCAATGCAGGCTCGCTGATATCGTAGAAATGTGTTAGCCTAGCATTAGCCTAGCACCGAGAAACTCTTCAAATGTAAGAACTGCATGAATTACAAAAAAATATCTCCAGAAATCAGCAACACTCTGGATAACTAGGAAAGGAGACCCTATGTCAAAAATCCTGAAACATCCCTTTAACAGAAGGCAGAAAATCTTTAACAAATCTAACATTGTGTTCAGTCCCTCTCTTTTGGACTTGTATATCTTGTCAGAATCCAGAGTCCAGAGTGCCAGTGAATCTGATCGCTGACGTCCAAGGCAGTCGTCGATGATCGAGCCCCATCCACCACCAGTTTTCTTCTCTGCTGCGTGTCGAGTTTTAGCCCAGAGCCGTTGAGTGGAAGCCGACCAGAACGCCTCCAGCCCAAACTGTGCTCACCGCCCACCGACATGAATATTTCAGACTCCCGCTGCAGGCACGGACAGTGGAGTGTGAAATCAAGAAGAAACACTCTTTCACAACGCGAGCCCGACGAATCCTGGCGTCGCCATCTTGGAAAATGTCCGTCAGGGAAGAAGAAATCCATTGCTGGACCTGGATCTGATCAACAGTTAAATCCAGCCGGACACTTTGTTTTTGATCAGACCGCGTACCGTGGTCACATAGGAGTCAGTGCAGCAAATCCAATCATCTAAGACCACCTGACCACCTGATTTTATTGATTAACAGTTTCATTTGTCTTTCAATGTGTCAAAGACCAAGGACATGTTGATAGATTTCCGCAAGGCGCCCCCTAGTGGCACCAGGTGATCCAGGAAAAAACGATCTCCGAATACAAGCACTTCGAGACTATTATTGACAAGGACTTGCGCTTTGAGTCTAAGGGCGTATTCAGACCTGCACTGTTTGGTCCACTTTAAACAGATCAGGGTTTCGTTTTGAACGCTGGTCCAGATTTTTTATTCAGGTGTGAAAACAACAAACGAATCCTGTTGCGGATAAAAGAACCGAGACCCACTTTTTCAGGGGGTCTCGGTCCGGCCTCCAAACGGACTCTGGTCCAGTTCGCTCCAGGTGTGAATGTAAACCACTGTTGATCCGAAACAACTGTGGGAAACATGCGCCTTTTTGGGCTTAACAAGCCACCGTAGCTAAGGCACCGTGGGAAAAGTTATCCCTTCGCGGCTGCTAACGCTAATACTGGATGGAAGCTACAAACAATGAGCCGTGGACAAGACCTGGAGCCTCCTGGATGTTTGGGCAAATGCACTAACACAACTGCGTTCGTGTTTAGCGAGAAAATGAACAGCCGCGGTCGTCGCAGCGCGGTGTCAAGGTGGAAAAAACTTCGCCAAACTTAAATGAAAGTACGAGACGCATTAAAGAAAAGGAGGATCAAGACCAAAGTCTGGGCATCTCTGCTGAGACTGCTGCCCCCGCGACCCGGCCCCGGATAAAGAGGAGGAAATGGATGGATGGATTTTTGTTAAATTTGTGTCACATTTTTTTAAAAATTTTGTCACATTTCTCTTGAATATTTGTCACTTTTTTGTTAAAATTTTGTCACATTTTTGTTGAATTTTTGTCACTTTTTGTTGAATTTTTGTCACTTTTTTGTTTAATTTTTGTCACTTTTTGGTGAATTTTTGGTGAATTTTTCTTGATTTTTTGTGACGTTTTTGTTAAACTTTTGTCACTTTTTGGTTGAGTTTGTGTCACATCTTTGTCGCGTTTACATCCTTGTTTTCTTCTCATGTTTTGTGGCTGTTTTGGTGCTTTATCCCCAAGAAGCCTTTTTGATTAGGGTAAAGCCAAACTGGAGAAAATGGGATCCGTTCAACCTCACAAAAACACAGCAAAGACACACAAAAGCATCCAGTAAAACAGTTTGGAACAGAGGCAAAAAACACAGCTGTACCAAGAGAGAGGGAGGTTGCTGCTTTCTTTACACGATGAGACTAAAATTTGTAATATCTCATTCACAACTGGCCCCTGTTCATAATTAGTACATTTATTAACTTTAAATCAGTGTCTTTTTTGCTTTAATGATAACTCCTGCAGTGTGTTAGAATCACTGCTGTTCTTATTGTAATTTGGATGGTGAGTATTGCAGCTCGAGACACTCCCCGCTCAGAGCAGATTGTCTGTGAAGCAAACAGATGCCAAACTTAATCACAATCAAACAGAAATGGTCCCGGCTCCGACTGTAAACGGCACACACTGACAGCTGTTCCGTTTATTAAGGTGACGACATTAGACAGGCATTCTGAAGATGTTTGTGCACAGTGCCACAAAGTGCTCCATGGGCTCCACTCTGAGACCAGAATGGGGGCCTTGTATTCAATGAAAATGATGGGAATGAAGCGCTATTCACCTTGATGCACCCTCCCATTTTCCCTTTATTTACCACAGACTTGTATAGTACTGACACTTCCAGAAGAGCACAAAGTCTGATCACTGTGTAGAGCAGGGTCCTCAAACTACGGCCCGCGGAACAAATCCGGCCCGTGAGATGATTTAATTCAGCCCCCGACTTGTAGAGCACAATCCCTGAGTATGTCAAAAAAAAAGAGTATGTTTCTAGCCCATTCCTGCGCGGAGTTAGGATATTGTAACTAAATAACCAGTTTACTCATTCCAGCCACTAGGGGGCAATTTGAATAAATAAAAAATCATTCCACAGGTGTCCAGCAGAGGGCACTGACATAAGAGATCATAATATAAACACATTACAGCCACGTGGTAAATGAAGCTTAACCCCAGAGTGTGGAGAGAATGAATAATGACTACAGTACTTTGAGAAACTTGTGACTCAGGCTTGTAAAGCACAAGTGTAAGAAGTTCACTGCAAAAAGTGGATTCTAAGCAAGTAAAAAATGTCTTACTTTAAGAAATAAGTTCTTGTTTTTTCCCTAAAAAGTAACAATGTTTTGCTGAGCAAAGTTTTCTTGAGAAAAAAAATCTTATTTTAGGAAATAAAATCCAGCCATTTCTTGTTCAGATAAATTTGCTAAAAACATGATAATTTTTCTTGTAACAAGAAAGAAAAACTTTTTGAATCTTCTTCAGTTTTAGACAAAGAATATTTTTCTTATTTTAAGAAAAACTAAGATCAACAACTCTTAAAGGAATAGGCCACCGTTTTTACATACTAAGATATGTTCTTACCTCACTTTAGACGTGTTAATATATCCCCGTCTGGTCTTTGTCCGTGCGCTCACACATACGCAGCCTCTCCCACATGTCACATAGCTCCAAAAAAGCTCACGATAGAAGCTACCAAGCTCTTCCACGTGTTCCCTATTTAAATAAAGTTACGTGAAGTGTTTTCATGCGAAGTATATTTACACAGAAATGTAGCATGTCGATTTTATAAGCAAATAAAAAGGGGGACTATATTGTGAGGCGTAATGATACGAGGAGCAAAACGTCCGCGCAGTAACTCCTAAAGACTTCCCCCCGCTCACTTCCGTCAATAACCTTTAGGAGTTACTGCGCGGACGTTTTACTCCTCGTATCATTACGCCTCACAATATAGTCCCCCTTTTTATTTGCTTATAAAATCGACATGTTACATTTCTGTGTAAATATACTTCGCATGAAAACACTTCACGTAACTTTATTTAAATAGGGAACACGTGGAAGAGCTTGGTAGCTTCTATCGTGAGCTTTTTCGGAGCTATGTGTCATGTGGGAGAGGCTGCGTATGTGTGAGCGCACGGACAAAGACCAGACGGG
This sequence comes from Gobius niger, assembly GCF_951799975.1. NCBI lineage: Eukaryota > Metazoa > Chordata > Actinopteri > Gobiiformes > Gobiidae > Gobius > Gobius niger. The sequence continues at coordinate 7,973,105 of NC_136873.1, forward strand.
GATATATTAACTCGACTAAAGTGAGGTAAGAACATATTTTAGTATGTAAAAACGGTGGCCTATTCCTTTAATGTAAGAACTGATTCTCACAGAGAGAAAATACATTCCATTCTTTAAAGTGGGCGGCTCGGTGGCACAGCGGTTAGAGCCTCAGCTTCACAGCTCGGGTTCGATTCCCACCAGGACGGGGCCTTTCTGTGTGGAGCATGTTCTCCCCGTGTCTGCCACTAAAACATGTACAATAGGTGAATCCTCCAGCAGGTGATTCTGACCATCAGCCTGGCTCCACCTCATGGAGACGGGTCTCCGGGCGTGGGCAATATTTTCCTTAAATATTAGTATTTATTAAGAACATTTTGCTCAAAAATGGGTTTGATTTAGAACATTTTACTTAAATCAAGCAACATTTAAGTAAAATATCCCACAATTTTTCACTAAATAAGAATGTTTTCCTTAAATTATTCCATTTTCTGAGGACATTTTGCTTAATTCTAGTTATTTATTTGCTTAAATTTAGTGTTTCTTTCTTGTTTTATGATGAGAAAAATATTCTAGAAATAAGAATTCTTAGCAAGAAAAAAAATGCTGACCCCATTGGCAGAATTTTTATCCTTAAAACAAAACAAAATGTCTAATTTTAAGATTTTTTTTCCTTGTTTTATGGAGGGTACTTTTTGCAGTGTTCTTACTTTGGTCACATTACATAATGATGTTTTATTTAAAAATACAAACAAATGGAAATTAAAACAAAGTGTGAAGACTTGATAACTAGTTTTGCAAAACCACTGCAGTGAAACAAATATGAGCCTGAATCAAGTGTTGATCTTGTGGATATAGTCGTGCAGGCGAGTCATCTCTACTTCACAAAGAGGCATTTTGGGCTGGGTCATACAATCATATGTTATAGTCAACCTGGTCCGGCCCCCCATCACAGTCAGGAACAATAATGTGGCCCTCAGAGAAAAAAGTCTGAGGACCCCTGGAGTAGAGAATGAATCTGTATTTCCTGGATGTGTCATAGAGGAAACACTAAACCGTCCTCCACATTTTTAAAGCTCCATAATCCACCACAGTGTGTTCGTCACGTTCCTGCTCATGTTGGACTCACCTTGTCGGAGTAGATGGACATGCGGGTGGTCAGGCCGACCACTGGGATGCGGTAGAAGCCCGCGGTGTAGGAGACCGGCGTGGGCGTCAGGTGGTCGTTGGACTGGGGAGGGTGGCTCACCAGGATGGCGTAAACCTGGGCACACGGAGACAACAGCGGACACTGAGTTCATCTGAGGAAAGAGTCTTTGTTATGGCTGATTGTAGGGTTACCATGGTTTCCTGTTCCTGCTTTAACGTAAACTACAAAATAAAATGTGAAAACAAAATAAAAAATGTGACTTTTGTTGTTTTGGCGGCCATTTTGAATAGCAAAGTAGAATTATGCAGTACTACAACATGTAACAATATCTCTACTCAGGATATAAAAGAAAGACAAATGATTGACAGTGACATTTTTATGCACTTGTAATCATTGCTTAAGAAGATAAGAGTAAAAACACGGCCCCAGAGACGCACGTTTTTGTGAAGAAAGTGTTTAAGATGTTAGCATGCTACCGGTTAGCATTTACCTTCAACAGCTCAGCTCTGACCTCTCCAAGAGAAAGCCCTGAACCACAAACATCCAGCCTTGGACATTTTTGTTGAATTTTTGTCACATTTTTGTTGAATTTTTGGCACATTTTTGTTGAATTTTTGGCACATTTTTGTTGAATTTTTGTCACATTTTTGTTGAATTTTTGTCACATTTTAGTTGAATTTTTGTCATTTTTTTGTTGAATTTTGTCACTTTTTGTTGAATTTTTGTCACATTTTTGTTGAATTTTGTCACATTTTAGGTGAATTTTTGTCACATTTTTGTTGAATTTTTGTCACATTTTTGTTGAATTTTGTCACATTTTAGTTGAATTTTTGTCACATTTTTGTTGAATTTTGTCACATTTTAGTTGAATTTTTGTCACATTTTTGTTGAATTTTGTCACATTTTTGTTGAATTTTGTCACATTTTAGTTGAATTTTTGTCACATTTTTGTTGAGTTTTTGTCACTTTTTTGTTGAATTTTTGTGACATTTTTGTTGAATTTTTGTGATTTTTTGGTTGAGTTTTTTGTGATTTTTTGTTGAATTTTTGTCACATTTTTGTTGAATTTTTGTCACTTTTTGTAGAATTTTTGTGACATTTTTGTTGAATTTTTGTCACTTTTTGTTGAATTTTTGTCACTTTTTTGTTGAATTTTTGTCACATTTTTGTTGAATTTTTGTCACATTTTTGTTGAATTTTTGTCACATTTTTGTTGAATTTTTGTCACTTTTTTGTAGATTTTTTGTCACATTTTTGTTGAATTTTTGTCACTTTTTTGTTGAATTTTTGTCACTTTTTTGTTGAATTTTTGTCACTTTTTTGTTGAATATTTGTCACATTTTTGTTGAATTTTTGTCACTTTTTTGTTGAATTTTTGTCACTTTTTTGTTGAATTTTTGTCACATTTTTGTTGAATTTTTGTCACTTTTTTGTAGATTTTTTGTCACTTTTTTGTTGAATTTTTGTCACATTTTTGTTGAATTTTTGTCACGTTTTTGTTGAATTTTTGTCACTTTTTTGTAGATTTTTTTGTCACATTTTTGTTGAAATTTTGTCACTTTTTGTTGAATTTTTGTCACTTTTTTGTAGATTTTTGTCACTTTTTTGTTGAATTTTTATCACGTTTTTGTTGAATTTTTGTCACTTTTTTGTAGATTTTTTGTCACTTTTTTGTTGAATTTTTGTCACATTTTTGTTGAATTTTTGTCACTTTTTGTTGAGTTTTTCTCATTTTTCTTAATTTTTTGTCACTTTTTTGTTGAATTTTTGTCACTTTTTGTTGAATTTTTGTCATTTTTTGTAGAATTTTTGTCACATTTTTGTAGAATTTTTGTGACATTTTTGTCACATTTTTGTTGAATTTTTGTCACTTTTTGTTGAATTTTTGTCTTTATTTTTTTTTTTTTTGTCACATTTTTGTTGAATTTTTGTCACTTTTTTGTTGAATTTTTGTCACTTTTTTGTTGAATTTTTGTCACATTTTTGTTGAATTTTTGTCACTTTTTTGTAGATTTTTTGTCACATTTTTGTTGAATTTTTGTCACTTTTTTGTTGCGTTTCTCCTTGCTTTCTTCTTATTTTTTGTGGCTATTTTGGTGTTTTTTCCAAAGAAGCTTTTTGATTAGGGCAAAACCAAACTGGAGAAAATGGGATCCGTTCAGGTGGGAGTTAAGAGGTTAAACATTAAGCATTAAGCTTTAACATGAAAAGCCGCCGTCGCGCTTCAGAAGGAGTTGCACTTGAGAGCGTTGTTTGAGCGCCTTGTTGTTGCGCCTCAGTGGACGAGACTTCAGATAGAGGAGGCTGTTCCTCTTTCAGAAGCTGAAGGGGGGACTCCAGTCAAGTCTACTTCAAATACATCAAAATCTCTCGAATCAAGTAGACGGGCTTCGAGATGAAGTAAAGAGGCGACTGAAAATACTCAAACTTGTTGTTCCACGACATCATTACTGCTTAAACTCACTGGGGGCTATGGAGAGTTTACTGTAGAGGGCAGGAGTCTACAGCTTTGTAGAATTTTTATCACTTTTTTGTTGAATTTTTGTCATTTTTTGTTGAATTTTTATCACTTTTTTGTTGAATTTTTGTCACTTTTTGTTGAATTTTTGTCACTTTTTTGTTGAATTTTTGTCACTTTTTTGTTGAATTTTTGTCACTTTTTTGTTGAATTTTTGTCACTTTTTTGTTGATTTTTTGTGACTTTTTGGTTGAATTTTTGTCATTTTTTGTAGAATTTTTGTCACTTTTTTGTTGAATTTTTGTCACTTTTTTGTTGATTTTTTGTGACTTTTTGGTTGAATTTTTGTCATTTTTTGTAGAATTTTTGTCACTTTTTTGTTGAATTTTTGTCACTTTTTTGTTGAATTTTTGTCACATTTTTGTTGAATATTTGTCACATTTTTGTTGAATTTTTGTCACATTTTTGTTGATTTTTTGTGACTTTTTGGTTGAATTTTTGTCATTTTTTGTAGAATTTTTGTCACTTTTTTGTTGAATTTTTGTGACTTTTTGGTTGAATTTTTGTCATTTTTTGTAGAATTTTTGTCACTTTTTTGTAGAATTTTTGTCACTTTTTGTTGAATTTTTGTCACTTTTTGTTGAATTTTTGTCACTTTTTTGTTGAATTTTTGTCACATTTTTGTTGAATTTTTGTCACTTTTTTGTTGAATTTTTGTCACTTTTTGGTTGAATTTTTGTCATTTTTTGTAGAATTTCTGTCGCTTTTTTGTAGAATCTTTGTCACTTTTTTGTAGAATTTTTGTCACTTTTTTGTTGAATTTTTGTCACTTTTTGTAGAATTTTTGTCACTTTTTCGTTGAAAAAAAGACCACAACCAAAATATTAGTTTCATTTATTAATGAACATTTCAAACCCTCTCCCAGCGGCTGGAACGTTGACGCCTTTTATTTTGTCGGGACAACAGGAAGTGTTTCGTTGCTGTTAGCGGAGCTTTGACATCAGTGTCACTGCAGGTTTCTGTTCGTTTTTACCGCGGACCGGATTATTTGTTGTTATCTTGTGTAAAAGATAACAACATTTTTTTACATTTTACAAAAAATCGGACCAAAAATGTACGAAATTTTTTCAAAAAAATGATGAAAAAGTGGTAAAATGTGAAAAAAATTTGACAAAAATTTGACAAAAAAATTATGAAAAAATGACCAAAAATGACAACATTTTGACAAAAAAGTGAGAAAAAAGGACAAATAACTGACAAAAAATTGACGAAAAATGTACAAAAAATTATGAAAAAGTGGCAAAAATGTCACAAAAAAATGACAAAATTTGACAAAAAACTGAGAAAACGTAGACAAAAAGCTGACCCAAAAAAAGGACAAAAAAGGTACAAAAAATGATGAAAAAGTGGCAAAAATGTCACAAAAGAAGGACCAAAAAATGTACAAAAATTTACTAAAAATGATGAAAAAAGTTGCAAAAAATTGACCAAAAAATGACCAAAAAAATGATGAAAAAGTGACAAAAATGTCACGAAAAATTGACAAAACAGGACAAAAAATGTACAAAAAATGACAAAAAATTGACAAAAAATGTGACAAAATGTGACACATTTGTTGTTTGCCCTGTTTCCAAATATGGTCACAGGAGGTTTGAAAAGTGGCTAAATCTGTGTCAAAGTTACGCTCGGATAAGCTCCTCCCCCTCGGCCCGGGTTCACGTTTGTTACTTCCTGCACACGTGAGTTTTCATTTACACCAGTATGAGACAAATTCCTAACATGGGGAATATTTCTGCCGCTATAGTTTCTAACAAAAGTCAGAAGTCAGTTTTGCCTCGTCACCATGGAACCGTCATCAAAAAAACACAGACTTTCCACTCTTTTCTTGTGTCGACCTGACGTTTTGGCACAGCCCTGTTGCCAAAGAACAAATCCGTGCAATTCAAAAGCCCGTTCGAAGCTTTTAAAATAATTGAGTCCATTTTAGACGAAGATAAATGGGATATTAAAAACTTTAAGGAGTAATCATTTTGTGAGTTCTTGTATTCTGCAATGTCATCTGACCGACCAGCTTACGTCACGCAGGAGAGTCAGAGGTTCGAAGTGTTGCTGCTTTAGAGACACTTTTTACAACACGTTCCACAAACAGGAAAACTGTCTCTGTCAACTGTACTTCGGCTTTCTCAACCCCTTAACTCCCACCTGAACCGAGCACATTTTCTCCAGTTTGGCTTTACCCCAATCCAAAAGCTTCTGGAAAAAAGGTGGGAAAATAGTGACAGAACTGAGACGAAAACAGTGATGGAAATGTGACAAAAAAGTGGGAAAACATTGACAGAAAAGTGACGAAAAAATGACAAAAAAATTATGGAAAAATGACAAAAATGTGACAAAAAAGTGAGAAAACTTAGACAAAAAAAGTACAAAAAACTGACAAAAAATGTACAAACAATTTTCAAAAAATGATGAAAAAGTGGCAAAATGTCAAAAAATTGACAAAAAAGGACAAAAAAATTACAAAAAATAACTAAAATTTGACAAAAAATTCACACAAAAATTCTGAAAAAATTCTGAAAAAGTGGTAAAAATGTGACAAAAAATGTGACAAAAATTTGACAAAAAAATTATGAAAAAATGACAAAATTGTGAAAAAAAAGTGAGAAAAAAGGACAAATAACTGACAAAAAATTGACGAAAAATGTACAAAAAATGATGAAAAAGTGGCAAAAATGTCACAAAAAAATGTCAAAAATTTGACAAAAAAGTGAGAAAACGTAGACAAAAAAATGACCAAAAAAAAGGACAAAAAATTTACAAAAAATGATGAAAAAATTATGAAAAAGTGGCAAAAATGTCACATAAATAGACACAAATTTGACACAAATTTGACACAAATTTGACAAAAAATTCATGAAAAAATGACAAAAAATGACAGAAATGTGACCAAAAAAAGACAAAAAAAGGCAAAGAAAATGACAAAAATGTGACAAAAAAATGACAAAAAATTGATAAAAAATTGACTAAAAAATGACTAAAAAATGACAATAAATGTGATAAAAAATGTCAAAAAATTGATAAAAAATTGACTAAAAAATGACAAAAAAATGACAATAAATGTGATAAAAAATGACAAAAAATTGATAAAAATTGACGAAAAAATGACAGAAATGTGATAAAAAATGTACAAAAATGTGAGAAAATGTAAACAAAAAACTGACAAAAAAATATGAAAAATGTACAAAAAATTGGCTAAAAATTATGAAAAAGTGACAAAAATGTGACAAAAAATTGACAAAAATGTGACAACAAAAGGACAAAAAATGTACTATTTGACAAAAAAATGACCAAAAAGTTACAAAAATGAGTTGAAAATCATAGAAAAATGATGGAAAATCAATGTGATGACGTGAGGAAAAAGATCCATTTAGATGAGTTTTCTGCTCTCGGTTCAGGCGGGAGTTAAGAGGTTAAAACATATAACTCTGTGTCTGTTCTCAGGAAGCTTTTAGATTTGCGTAAAGCTGAACTGGTTCCAGTGCAAAGGGAATCTAAACCCGTATTGCCCCAGACCATTCTCAAAGGGAGACGTATTCATCCTGGCGTGACACAAAGCAGATAATAATGTGTCTGAGAGATGGTTCCAGGCACAGGAGCAGGAGGCGGGAGATTATTGGACAATATCTTCCCGTATGGTTGGGTCAGAACGCTGCTCTATCATCCAAGAAACGCTCCGAGGCGAGTTCCCCATCTGCTCCCGCTCAGACGCCGGCTTTAGGAAGCACAAGCGCCTCTGTTCAGTCCTGCGTCGGCTCATATACTGTTCAACTGTTATTCTTCAAACAAATCTATGATCGAGCTCGTGCATCATTAATGGATTATGAACTGGGACGATGCAGAAAACTGAGGAATCTCTGGTGTTTGTGTGAATGTTGCTTATTTTAACCTCTTAACACCCAACTAAACTGAATGTATGCTGTCCTCTTTGGCTGTAGGCCTGTGGAACATGTCATTTGAAAGCTAAGACCCACAAAACTGATCTTTTTCCTCGCGTTTTTGTCATTTTGTTGTTGAGTTTTTGTCACATTTTTGTCACTTTTTGGTTGAGCTTTTGTTGAAATTTTGTTGAATTTTTGTCACATTTTTGTCAAATTTTTATTCATTTTTTGTCACATTTTTGTTGAGTTTTTGTCACATTTTTGTTGAATTTTTGTCACATTTTTGTTGAATTTTTGTCACATTTTTGTTGAGTTTTTGTCACTTTTTGGTTGATTTTTTGTCACTTTTTGGTTGAATTTTTGTCACTTTTTGGTTGAGTTTTTGTCACTTTTTAGTTGAGTTTTTGTCACGTTTTTATTGAATTTTTGTCACATTTTTATTGAGTTTTTGTAACATTTTTGTTGAATTTTTCTCACATTTTTGTTGAATTTTTGTCACATTTTTGTTGAATTTTTCTCACATTTTTGTTGATTTTTTGTCGAGTTTTTGTCACATTTTTGTTGAGTTTTTGTCACTTTTCGGTTGAGTTTTTGTCACTTTTTGGTTGAATTTTTGTCACTTTTTAGTTGAGTTTTTGTCACATTTTTGTTGAGTTTTTGTCACTTTTTGGTTGAGTTTTTGTCGAGTTTTTGTCACATTTTTGTTGAGTTTTTGTCACTTTTTAGTTGAATTTTTGTCGAGTTTTTGTCACGTTTTTATTGAATTTTTGTCACATTTTTGTTGAATTTTTGTCACATTTTTGTTGAATTTTTGTCACATTTTTGTTGAATTTTATCACATTTTTGTTGAATTTTTCTCACATTTTTGTTGATTTTTTGTTGAGTTTTTGTCACATTTCGGTTGAGTTTTTGTCACATTTTTGTTGAATTTTTGTCACTTTTTGGTTGAGTTTTTGTCGAGTTTTTGTCACTTTTTAGTTGAGTTTTTGTCACTTTTTGGTTGAGTTTTTGTCACTTTTTGGTTGAATTTTTGTCACTTTTTGGTTTGAGTTTTTGTCACATTTTTGTTGAGTTTTTTGTCACATTTTTGTTGAGTTTTTGTCACATTTTTGTTTAATTTTTGTCACATTTTTGTTGAATTTTTGTCACATTTTTGTTGAATTTTTGTCACATTTTTGTTGAATTTTTGTCACATTTTTGTTGAATTTTTGTCACATTTTTGTTGAATTTTTGTCACATTTTTGTTGAATTTTTCTCACATTTTTGTTGATTTTTTGTTGAGTTTTTGTCACATTTCGGTTGAGTTTTTGTCACATTTTTGTTGAATTTTTGTCACTTTTTGGTTGAGTTTTTGTCGAGTTTTTGTCACTTTTTAGTTGAGTTTTTGTCACTTTTTGGTTGAGTTTTTGTCACTTTTTGGTTGAATTTTTGTCACTTTTTGGTTTGAGTTTTTGTCACATTTTTGTTGAGTTTTTGTCACATTTTTGTTGAGTTTTTGTCACATTTTTGTTGAATTTTTGTCACATTTTTGTTGAATTTTTGTCACATTTTTGTTGAATTTTTGTCACATTTTTGTTGAATTTTTGTCACATTTTTGTTGAATTTTATCACATTTTTGTTGAATTTTTCTCACATTTTTGTTGATTTTTTGTTGAGTTTTTGTCACATTTCGGTTGAGTTTTTGTCACATTTTTGTTGAATTTTTGTCACTTTTTGGTTGAGTTTTTGTCGAGTTTTTGTCACTTTTTAGTTGAGTTTTTGTCACTTTTTGGTTGAGTTTTTGTCACTTTTTGGTTGAATTTTTGTCACTTTTTGGTTTGAGTTTTTGTCACATTTTTGTTGAGTTTTTGTCACATTTTTGTTGAATTTTTGTCACATTTTTGTTGAATTTTTGTCACATTTTTGTTGAATTTTTGTTGAATTTTTGTTGAGTTTTTGTCACATTTTTGTTGAATTTTCGTCACTTTTTTGTCACTTTTTTGTCACATTTTTGTCACATTTTTGTCACTTTTTAGTTTAATTTTTGTCACATTTTTGTTGAGTTTTTGTTGAATTTTTGTCACATTTTTGTTGAATTTTTGTCACATTTTGTTGAATTTTCGTCACTTTTTTGTCACATTTTTGTCACATTTTTGTTGATTTTTTGTCACTTTTTTATTGAATTTTTGTCATATTTTATTGAATTTTTGTCACATTTTGGTTGAGTTTTTGTCTCTTGCGTTTACATCCTTGTTTTCTTCTCATTTTTTGTGGCTGTTTTGGTGCTTTTTTCCCTAGAAGCTTTTTGATTAGGGTAAAGCCAAACTGGAGAAAATTGGAATCCGTTCAGGTGGGAGTTAAGAGGTTAAGTTACTTCCACTTCCAATCAGCACTGTTTTGTTCACCGATAGGAACAAAACGCCCCCCCGTCTCCACCCCCGCCCCCTCTCGTATCCACCCCCGCCCCCCCCCCGTCTCCACCCCCGCCCCCTCTCGTCTCCACCCCCGCCCCCTCTCGTCTCCCTGTAGGACTCACATTGGCCTGGATCAGATGTTGTTCTGATTACGGGGCCTGAGCCGCCTCTCCGTGCTCCGTGGAGGACTCACATTGGCCTCGATCAGACGTTGTTCTGATTACGGGGCCCGAGCCGCCTCTCCGTGCTCCGTGGAGGACTCACATTGGCCTCGATCAGACGTTGTTCTGATTACGGGGCCTGAGCCGCCTCTCCGTGCTCCGTGGAGGACGCGATTACTGCCGCGAGGCCGACGCGTCAGATCTGCTCTTTTTGCTCGTGTTTTAAGCTCCGTCTCATCTGGAGGCTAATGAGCTGTGAAGCACGGGAAACAAACCATCAGGAAGAAAAGGGCGACGCACAAAAAAAAGCTTCACAGGGGCTGGAATTACGCACTGGAGTTTGTATGAGATTCACACGGAAGCGTCGGAACCAGGCCGAGTCCAGACACAAGGTTATTTAGGCTTGTTTCAATGATGATAGTATTACAGTGAATCATCTTTTACCTAACCCCCCGCCGGAACAGAGAGGGTCTTTTTCCTCACGTCATCACATTTTTTTTCCATCATTTTTTTTGTTGGGCGTTCAACTCATTTTTGTCAATTTTTTGTCAATTTTTTGTCTTTTTTTTGTCAAATTGTTATCACATTTTTGTCATTTTTCAGTCACATTTTGTCACATTTGTGTAATTTTTTTGTCATTTTTTCGTCCATTTATTATCACATTTTTGTCATTTTTTTGTCAATTTTTGGTCAAATTTGTATCACATTTTTGTCATTTTTAGTCAAATTTTGTCATATTTTTGTCACTTTTTGGTCATTTTTTTAATCAAATTTTTGTCTTTTTTTTGTCCTTTTTTGTTGATTTTTTGTCAATTTTGTCATTTTTTTTGTCAAATTGTTATCACATTTTTGTCATTTTGTAGTCACATTATGTCACATTTGTGTAATTTTTTTTGTCATTTTTTCGTCCATTTATTATCACATTTTTGTAATTTTTTTGGTCAATTTTTGGTCACATTTATATCGAATTTTTGTCATTTTTTTGTCATTTTTTGTCATTTTCTGTCACATTTTGGTCATTTTTTCGTCAATTTTTTTAATCACATTTTTGTCACATTTTAGTCATTTTTTTTGTCACATTTATATCGAATGTTTATAATTTTTTTGTAATTTTTTTGTAAATTATTTTCCAAATTTTTGTAATTTTGTTGTCAAATTTTAGTAAATTTTTTGTAAATTTTTTATCACATTTTTGTCATTTCTTTGCAATTGTTTTGTCCATTTTTTATCATATTTGTCATTTTTTTTGCAATTTTTTGGTAATTTTTTCGTCCATTTTTTCGTCCATTTTTTCGTCCATTTTTGTCATTTTTTGTCACATTTTGGCAATTTTTTCGTCCATTTTTTAACACATTTTAGTCATTTTTTGTCAAATTTGTATCACTTTTTTGTCATTTTTTAGTCATATTTCATCATATTTTGGCTTTTTTTTTGTCGTTTTTTCGTAAATTTTTTATCAAATAGATCAGTATAAACATCTCAATTTGAGCACAATAATCCAAATGTTAGTTGTTTTGACTGGTTAAGAAGTTGTTGGGCATTTGTCCTGGATTATTTCACTTGTTCTGAGATGTTTCTGACTCGTTTCGATACATTTCGTCCTTATTTCAGGTCATTTTCTTTGCCAATGGGGTCAGAAAATCGGTCTTATCTCATTGGCAATTTTACTTTCTTATTCAAAGCGAGATTTACCCTAGAACTGGTCTGAAATGTCCTCAAACAAGCAAAGTAAACTTGGTCCGATCAGGAAAAGTGTCTAAACGAGTGAAAACCGCTCAAAACAAGAAACATTTCCTCAATTCAAGTCATTTAAGCCAATGCTGGATATTTACTTTTTGTAGTGCAGTCAGTCAAAAGTCATACCTGGCCCATACTTTCATACAGGAACTGGCTTGATCTAGACCGTGGAGTCATAAAGCACATACCATAGCATCATACAACACCGATACATTACATTACTACTGCATCCGAGGGGAAGTGTAATTACGAGCATTAACCCCCCCCCCCCCTCAGAGCGAGCAAAGACAAAGCGCCGCGACAGAGCAGCGCAGGGCAACGTTTTAAAAGGCGCTTCACATCGTCGCCAACGCCAACACTTCACTCTGCATTAGTTACAGGACCGCGAGCCGACACACACGGCGGAGAGGGCGGCCCGTGCAGAGCAGGTTACTGTGTGGACATACAGGCAACGTCAGGCCCGGGAGCCAAACCCGGCCCTCCAGCACAGAACCTCTGGCCCTCAAGGTGATTGTGAGAAACAAAATGACACGAATCGGAAAGTACTTTTAACATTTTTAGGGTTAAATGGGAGAAATACTTTTATTTTATGTACAACTCTGGCATTGCTCAAGACAGAGTGAGTCAAAGCAAGACTTAACAATAGTGCTCAAGACAGAGTGAGTCAAAGCAAGACTTAACAATAGTGCTCAAGACAGAGTGAGTCAAAGCAAGACTTAAAAATAGTGCTCAAGACAGAGTGAGTCAAAGCAAGACTTAACAATAGTGCTCAAGACAGAGTGAGTCAAAGCAAGACTTAAAAATAGTGCTCAAGACAGAGTGAGTCAAAGCAAGACTTAACAATAGTGCTCAAGACAGAGTGAGTCAAAGCAAGACTTAACAATAGTGCTCAAGACAGAGTGAGTCAAAGCAAGACTTAAAAATAGTGCTCAAGACAGAGTGAGTCAAAGCAAGACTTAAAAATAGTGCTCAAGACAGAGTGAAATAGTGCTCAAGACAGAGCGAGTCCAAACAAGACTTAACAATAGAGCTCAAGACAGAGAGTGAGTCAAAACAAGACTTAAAAATAGTGTTCAAGACAGAGTGAGTCAAAACAAGACTTAACAATAGTGTTCAAGACAGAGTGAGTCAAAACAAGACTTAACAATAGTGCTCAAGACAGAGCGAGTCAAAACAAGACTTAACAATAGAGCTCAAGACAGAGTGAGTCAAAACAAGACTTAACAATAGTGCTCAAGACAGAGCGAGTCCAAACAAGACTTAACAATAGAGCTCAAGACAGAGTGAGTCCAAACAAGACTTAACAATAGAGCTCAAGACAGAGCGAGTCCAAACAAGACTTAACAATAGAGCTCAAGACAGAGTGAGTCAAAACAAGACTTAACAATAGTGCTCAAGACAGAGTGAGTCAAAGCAAGACTTAACAATAGAGCTCAAGACAGAGTGAGTCAAAACAAGACTTAACAATAGAGCTCAAGACAGAGCGAGTCAAAACAAGACTTAACAATAGAGCTCAAGACAGAGCGAGTCAAAACAAGACTTAACAATAGAGCTCAAGACAGAGCGAGTCCAAACAAGACTTAACAATAGTGCTCAAGACAGAGCGAGTCCAAACAAGACTTAACAATAGAGCTCAAGACAGAGTGAGTCAAAGCAAGACTTAACAATAGTGTTCAAGACAGAGTGAGTCAAAACAAGACTTAACAATAGAGCTCAAGACAGAGCGAGTCCAAACAAGACTTAACAATAGAGCTCAAGACAGAGCGAGTCCAAACAAGACTTAACAATAGAGCTCAAGACAGAGTGAGTCCAAACAAGACTTAACAATAGAGCTCAAGACAGAGTGAGTCAAAACAAGACTTAACAATAGTGCTCAAGACAGAGTGAAATAGTGCTCAAGACAGAGCGAGTCCAAACAAGACTTAACAATAGAGCTCAAGACAGAGTGAGTCCAAACAAGACTTAACAATAGAGCTCAAGACAGAGTGAGTCAAAACAAGACTTAACAATAGAGCTCAAGACAGAGCGAGTCCAAACAAGACTTAACAATAGAGCTCAAGACAGAGTGAGTCCAAACAAGACTTAACAATAGAGCTCAAGACAGAGCGAGTCAAAACAAGACTTAACAATAGAGCTCAAGACAGAGCGAGTCAAAACAAGACTTAACAATAGTGCTCAAGACAGAGTGAGTCAAAACAAGACTTAACAATAGTGCTCAAGACAGAGTGAGTCAAAACAAGACTTAACAATAGAGCTCAAGACAGAGCGAGTCAAAACAAGACTTAACAATAGTGCTCAAGACAGAGTGAGTCAAAACAAGACTTAACAATAGAGCTCAAGACAGAGCGAGTCCAAACAAGACTTAACAATAGAGCTCAAGACAGAGTGAGTCCAAACAAGACTTAACAATAGTGCTCAAGACAGAGCGAGTCCAAACAAGACTTAACAATAGTGCTCAAGACAGAGCGAGTCCAAACAAGACTTAACAATAGTGCTCAAGACAGAGCGAGTCCAAACAAGACTTAACAATAGAGCTCAAGACAGAGTGAGTCAAAACAAGACTTAACAATAGAGCTCAAGACAGAGCGAGTCCAAACAAGACTTAACAATAGAGCTCAAGACAGAGCGAGTCAAAACAAGACTTAACAATAGAGCTCAAGACAGAGTGAGTCAAAACAAGACTTAACAATAGTGCTCAAGACAGAGTGAGTCAAAACAAGACTTAACAATAGAGCTCAAGACAGAGCGAGTCAAAACAAGACTTAACAATAGTGCTCAAGACAGAGTGAGTCAAAACAAGACTTAACAATAGAGCTCAAGACAGAGTGAGTCAAAACAAGACTTAACAATAGAGCTCAAGACAGAGCGAGTCCAAACAAGACTTAACAATAGTGCTCAAGACAGAGCGAGTCCAAACAAGACTTAACAATAGAGCTCAAGACAGAGTGAGTCAAAGCAAGACTTAACAATAGTGTTCAAGACAGAGTGAGTCAAAACAAGACTTAACAATAGAGCTCAAGACAGAGCGAGTCCAAACAAGACTTAACAATAGAGCTCAAGACAGAGTGAGTCCAAACAAGACTTAACAATAGTGCTCAAGACAGAGCGAGTCCAAACAAGACTTAACAATAGAGCTCAAGACAGAGTGAGTCCAAACAAGACTTAACAATAGAGCTCAAGACAGAGTGAGTCAAAACAAGACTTAACAATAGAGCTCAAGACAGAGCGAGTCCAAACAAGACTTAACAATAGAGCTCAAGACAGAGTGAGTCAAAACAAGACTTAACAATAGTGCTCAAGACAGAGTGAGTCAAAACAAGACTTAACAATAGTGCTCAAGACAGAGCGAGTCCAAACAAGACTTAACAATAGAGCTCAAGACAGAGTGAGTCAAAACAAGACTTAACAATAGAGCTCAAGACAGAGCGAGTCCAAACAAGACTTAACAATAGAGCTCAAGACAGAGTGAGTCAAAACAAGACTTAACAATAGAGCTCAAGACAGAGCGAGTCAAAACAAGACTTAACAATAGTGCTCAAGACAGAGCGAGTCCAAACAAGACTTAACAATAGTGCTCAAGACAGAGCGAGTCCAAACAAGACTTAACAATAGTGCTCAAGACAGAGTGAGTCAAAACAAGACTTAACAATAGAGCTCAAGACAGAGTGAGTCCAAACAAGACTTAACAATAGTGCTCAAGACAGAGCGAGTCCAAACAAGACTTAACAATAGAGCTCAAGACAGAGTGAGTCAAAACAAGACTTAACAATAGAGCTCAAGACAGAGTGAGTCAAAACAAGACTTAACAATAGAGCTCAAGACAGAGCGAGTCAAAACAAGACTTAACAATAGAGCTCAAGACAGAGTGAGTCAAA
Organism: Gobius niger; assembly: GCF_951799975.1. Classification (NCBI taxonomy): domain Eukaryota; kingdom Metazoa; phylum Chordata; class Actinopteri; order Gobiiformes; family Gobiidae; genus Gobius; species Gobius niger. The sequence continues at coordinate 7,988,793 of NC_136873.1, forward strand.
ACAAGACTTAACAATAGTGCTCAAGACAGAGCGAGTCCAAACAAGACTTAACAATAGAGCTCAAGACAGAGTGAGTCAAAACAAGACTTAACAATAGTGCTCAAGACAGAGTGAAATAGTGCTCAAGACAGAGTGAGTCAAAACAAGACTTAAAAATAGTGCTCAAGACAGAGTGAAATAGTGCTCAAGACAGAGCGAGTCCAAACAAGACTTAACAATAGAGCTCAAGACAGAGCGAGTCAAAACAAGACTTAACAATAGAGCTCAAGACAGAGTGAGTCAAAACAAGACTTAACAATAGTGCTCAAGACAGAGCGAGTCCAAACAAGACTTAACAATAGAGCTCAAGACAGAGTGAGTCAAAACAAGACTTAACAATAGAGCTCAAGACAGAGTGAGTCAAAGCAAGACTTAACAATAGTGTTCAAGACAGAGTGAGTCAAAACAAGACTTAACAATAGTGCTCAAGACAGAGTGAGTCAAAACAAGACTTAACAATAGAGCTCAAGACAGAGTGAGTCCAAACAAGACTTAACAATAGAGCTCAAGACAGAGTGAGTCAAAACAAGACTTAACAATAGAGCTCAAGACAGAGCGAGTCCAAACAAGACTTAACAATAGAGCTCAAGACAGAGTGAGTCAAAACAAGACTTAACAATAGTGCTCAAGACAGAGTGAGTCAAAACAAGACTTAACAATAGTGCTCAAGACAGAGCGAGTCCAAACAAGACTTAACAATAGAGCTCAAGACAGAGTGAGTCAAAACAAGACTTAACAATAGAGCTCAAGACAGAGCGAGTCCAAACAAGACTTAACAATAGAGCTCAAGACAGAGTGAGTCAAAACAAGACTTAACAATAGAGCTCAAGACAGAGCGAGTCAAAACAAGACTTAACAATAGTGCTCAAGACAGAGCGAGTCCAAACAAGACTTAACAATAGTGCTCAAGACAGAGCGAGTCCAAACAAGACTTAACAATAGTGCTCAAGACAGAGTGAGTCAAAACAAGACTTAACAATAGAGCTCAAGACAGAGTGAGTCCAAACAAGACTTAACAATAGTGCTCAAGACAGAGCGAGTCCAAACAAGACTTAACAATAGAGCTCAAGACAGAGTGAGTCAAAACAAGACTTAACAATAGAGCTCAAGACAGAGTGAGTCAAAACAAGACTTAACAATAGAGCTCAAGACAGAGCGAGTCAAAACAAGACTTAACAATAGAGCTCAAGACAGAGTGAGTCAAAACAAGACTTAACAATAGTGCTCAAGACAGAGCGAGTCCAAACAAGACTTAACAATAGAGCTCAAGACAGAGTGAGTCAAAACAAGACTTAACAATAGTGCTCAAGACAGAGTGAAATAGTGCTCAAGACAGAGTGAGTCAAAACAAGACTTAAAAATAGTGCTCAAGACAGAGTGAAATAGTGCTCAAGACAGAGCGAGTCAAAACAAGACTTAACAATAGTGCTCAAGACAGAGTGAAATAGTGCTCAAGACAGAGCGAGTCCAAACAAGACTTAACAATAGAGCTCAAGACAGAGCGAGTCAAAACAAGACTTAACAATAGAGCTCAAGACAGAGTGAGTCAAAGCAAGACTTAACAATAGTGTTCAAGACAGAGTGAGTCAAAACAAGACTTAACAATAGTGCTCAAGACAGAGTGAGTCAAAACAAGACTTAACAATAGTGCTCAAGACAGAGCGAGTCCAAACAAGACTTAACAATAGTGCTCAAGACAGAGCGAGTCAAAACAAGACTTAACAATAGAGCTCAAGACAGAGCGAGTCAAAACAAGACTTAACAATAGTGCTCAAGACAGAGCGAGTCCAAACAAGACTTAACAATAGTGCTCAAGACAGAGCGAGTCAAAACAAGACTTAACAATAGAGCTCAAGACAGAGCGAGTCAAAACAAGACTTAACAATAGTGCTCAAGACAGAGCGAGTCCAAACAAGACTTAACAATAGTGCTCAAGACAGAGCGAGTCCAAACAAGACTTAACAATAGTGCTCAAGACAGAGCGAGTCCAAACAAGACTTAACAATAGAGCTCAAGACAGAGTGAGTCAAAACAAGACTTAACAATAGAGCTCAAGACAGAGTGAGTCAAAACAAGACTTAACAATAGTGCTCAAGACAGAGCGAGTCCAAACAAGACTTAACAATAGAGCTCAAGACAGAGCGAGTCAAAACAAGACTTAACAATAGAGCTCAAGACAGAGTGAGTCAAAACAAGACTTAACAATAGTGTTCAAGACAGAGTGAGTCAAAACAAGACTTAACAATAGTGTTCAAGACAGAGTGAGTCAAAACAAGACTTAACAATAGTGCTCAAGACAGAGTGAGTCAAAACAAGACTTAACAATAGTGCTCAAGACAGAGCGAGTCCAAACAAGACTTAACAATAGTGCTCAAGACAGAGCGAGTCAAAACAAGACTTAACAATAGAGCTCAAGACAGAGCGAGTCAAAACAAGACTTAACAATAGTGCTCAAGACAGAGCGAGTCCAAACAAGACTTAACAATAGTGCTCAAGACAGAGCGAGTCCAAACAAGACTTAACAATAGAGCTCAAGACAGAGTGAGTCAAAACAAGACTTAACAATAGAGCTCAAGACAGAGTGAGTCAAAACAAGACTTAACAATAGTGCTCAAGACAGAGCGAGTCCAAACAAGACTTAACAATAGTGCTCAAGACAGAGTGAGTCAAAACAAGACTTAACAATAGAGCTCAAGACAGAGTGAGTCCAAACAAGACTTAACAATAGTGCTCAAGACAGAGCGAGTCCAAACAAGACTTAACAATAGAGCTCAAGACAGAGTGAGTCAAAACAAGACTTAACAATAGAGCTCAAGACAGAGCGAGTCCAAACAAGACTTAACAATAGAGCTCAAGACAGAGCGAGTCAAAACAAGACTTAACAATAGAGCTCAAGACAGAGTGAGTCAAAACAAGACTTAACAATAGTGCTCAAGACAGAGTGAGTCAAAACAAGACTTAACAATAGTGCTCAAGACAGAGTGAGTCAAAACAAGACTTAACAATAGAGCTCAAGACAGAGCGAGTCCAAACAAGACTTAACAATAGTGCTCAAGACAGAGTGAGTCAAAACAAGACTTAACAATAGAGCTCAAGACAGAGCGAGTCCAAACAAGACTTAACAATAGAGCTCAAGACAGAGCGAGTCAAAACAAGACTTAACAATAGAGCTCAAGACAGAGTGAGTCAAAACAAGACTTAACAATAGTGCTCAAGACAGAGTGAGTCAAAACAAGACTTAACAATAGAGCTCAAGACAGAGCGAGTCCAAACAAGACTTAACAATAGTGCTCAAGACAGAGTGAGTCAAAACAAGACTTAACAATAGAGCTCAAGACAGAGCGAGTCCAAACAAGACTTAACAATAGAGCTCAAGACAGAGCGAGTCAAAACAAGACTTAACAATAGAGCTCAAGACAGAGTGAGTCAAAACAAGACTTAACAATAGTGCTCAAGACAGAGCGAGTCCAAACAAGACTTAACAATAGAGCTCAAGACAGAGTGAGTCAAAACAAGACTTAACAATAGAGCTCAAGACAGAGTGAGTCAAAACAAGACTTAACAATAGTGCTCAAGACAGAGCGAGTCCAAACAAGACTTAACAATAGTGCTCAAGACAGAGCGAGTCAAAACAAGACTTAACAATAGAGCTCAAGACAGAGCGAGTCAAAACAAGACTTAACAATAGTGCTCAAGACAGAGCGAGTCCAAACAAGACTTAACAATAGTGCTCAAGACAGAGTGAGTCAAAACAAGACTTAACAATAGAGCTCAAGACAGAGTGAGTCCAAACAAGACTTAACAATAGTGCTCAAGACAGAGCGAGTCCAAACAAGACTTAACAATAGAGCTCAAGACAGAGTGAGTCAAAACAAGACTTAACAATAGAGCTCAAGACAGAGTGAGTCAAAACAAGACTTAACAATAGAGCTCAAGACAGAGCGAGTCAAAACAAGACTTAACAATAGAGCTCAAGACAGAGTGAGTCAAAACAAGACTTAACAATAGTGCTCAAGACAGAGCGAGTCCAAACAAGACTTAACAATAGAGCTCAAGACAGAGTGAGTCAAAACAAGACTTAACAATAGTGCTCAAGACAGAGCGAGTCCAAACAAGACTTAACAATAGAGCTCAAGACAGAGTGAAATAGTGCTCAAGACAGAGTGAGTCAAAACAAGACTTAAAAATAGTGCTCAAGACAGAGTGAAATAGTGCTCAAGACAGAGCGAGTCAAAACAAGACTTAACAATAGTGCTCAAGACAGAGTGAAATAGTGCTCAAGACAGAGCGAGTCAAAACAAGACTTAACAATAGTGCTCAAGACAGAGTGAGTCAAAACAAGACTTAAAAATAGTGTCAAGACAGAGTGAGTCAAAACAAGACTTAACAATAGTGCTCAAGACAGAGTGAGTCAAAACAAGACTTAAAAATAGTGCTCAAGACAGAGTGAGTCAAAACAAGACTTAAAAATAGTGTCAAGACAGAGTGAGTCAAAACAAGACTTAACAATAGTGCTCAAGACAGAGTGAGTCAAAACAAGACTTAAAAATAGTGCTCAAGACAGAGTGAGTCAAAACAAGACTTAAAAATAGTGCTCAAGACAGAGTGAGTCAAAACAAGACTTAACAATAGTGCTCAAGACAGAGTGAAATAGTGCTCAAGACAGAGCGAGTCAAAACAAGACTTAACAATAGTGCTCAAGACAGAGTGAAATAGTGCTCAAGACAGAGTGAGTCAAAACAAGACTTAAAAATAGTGCTCAAGACAGAGTGAGTCAAAACAAGACTTAACAATAGTGCTCAAGACAGAGTGAAATAGTGCTCAAGACAGAGTGAGTCAAAACAAGACTTAAAAATAGTGCTCAAGACAGAGTGAAATAGTGCTCAAGACAGAGCGAGTCAAAACAAGACTTAACAATAGTGCTCAAGACAGAGTGAGTCAAAGCAAGACTTAAGAATAGTGCTCAAGACAGACAGAGAGAGTCAAAACAAGACTTAACAATAGTGCTCAAGACAGAGTGAGTCAAAGCAAGACTTAAAAATAGTGCTCAAGACAGAGTGAAATAGTGCTCAAGACAGAGTGAGTCAAAACAAGACTTAAGAATAGTGTTCAAGACAGAGCGAATCTAAACAAGTCTTAAAAATGCATATGACTGAAAGTATTTTCTACGTGTTTTTCTACTTGTTTCCCGTGGCTTGTGGACGGCAGTGGAGCAAAGAGGAGCGGAGTCAAACCATCACAGATCCACGAGGAAAGCTCACTCTAAGGTCAGTAGATCATGGATCACAGACTCTGAAGCTGTGATGTCATCGAAATTGACAAAAAATGGACCAAAAAAAATCCAAAAATGTGACCAAAAAAAAATCCAAAAATGTGATTACAATTCAACCCAAAAAAAAATGACAAAAATTCGACAAAAAATAAATAAAAAATGACCAAAAAAATGACAAAAATGGGACAAAAAATTACAAAAATTTGATTAAAAAAATGACAAAAATGTGATAAAAATTTGACCAAAAAAATGACTAAAATTTGAAAAAAAATGACAAAAAAATGAAATAAAATGTGACAAAAAATTACTAAAATGTGATAAAAAACGGACAAAAAAATGACAAAAAAATGACAAAAATGTGACGGAAAATGACCCAAAAAAATTACAAAAAAGTTACAAAAATGAGTTGAACACCCAACAAAAAAATGATGGAAAAAAAATCTGCTAACGTGAGGAAAAATATCCTCTCGGTTCAGGCGGGAGTTAAGAGCTTAAAATGCATTCTTATTCACCTGCACTGTGCCTTAAAAGCCTTAAAACGGTCCAAATCCCCTCCGGCTCGACGGAATCCCCCCGGCAAAAGGAAAAGGTCAAACTCCCACACAAACATGTCGGCCTGAGCTTGAGCCGGGGAAACAACAGCATCCTCCCACTCCTCAGCCCACCTCCGCCTTACTCACTCTCCTGCTGCCCGGCTCGCTCACACTCATCATTACAGATGCGTGCGGGAGTTCTCTCTCCGCCGATTACGATCCGTCTGTTTCTCCTCGCTCATGATCGTAACGATAGAGGATCACGCACTGGGAACGAAGTCGAGTAAAATCACTGGGAGCTCTTCCTGTGGTGTAATAAGTAAGTCTCACACTTCTTACCAGAGAGATTGAGTTGCCTTGTGTACGAAATGCGCAGTAGAAATAGGTGTTGTTGTTGCCGCCCCTGGTACTCCTACCCTGCAAAAAGTGCCCGACTAAGAACAAGGAAAACAATCTTAAAATAAGACGTTTTGTCTTGTTTTAAGGAAAAAATTCTGCCAATGGGGTCAGTGTTTTTTTCTTGCTAAGAATTCTTATTTCTAGAATATTTTTCTCATCATAAAACAAGAAAGAAACACTAAATTTAAGCAAATAAATAGCTAGAATTAAGCAAAATGTGCTCAGAAAATTTAATAATTTAAGGAAAACATTCTTATTTAGTGAAAAATTGTGGATATTTTACTTAAATGTTGCTTGATTTAAGTAAAATGTTCTAAATTAAACACATTTTTGAGCAAAATGTTGTTAATAAATACTAATATTTAAGGAAAGTATTGCCCGGAGACCTGTCTCCATGATGTGGAGCCAGGCTGATGGTCAGAATCACCTGCTGGAGGATTCACCTATTGTACATGTTTTTAGTGGTAGACACAGGGAGAACATGCTCCGCACAGAAAGGCCCCGTCCTGGTGGGAATCGAACCTGGAACCTTCGAGCTGTGAAGCTGAGGCTCTAACCGCTGTGCCACCGAGCCGCCCACTTTAAAGAATGGAATGTTTTATCTCTCTGTGAGAATCAGTTCTTAAAATAAGAAAAAATATTCTTTGTCTAAAACTGAAGAAGATTCAAAAAGTTTTTCTTTCTTGTTACAAGAAAAAATTATCATGTTTTTAGTAAATATATCTGAACAAGAAATGGCTCGATTTTATTTCCTAAAACAAGATTTTTTTTCTCAAGAAAACTTTGCTCGGCAAAACATTATTACTTTTTAGGGAAGTGAGACATTTTTTACTTTTTGCAGTGTAGGTCTGTATCAATTTCGGCTTTAAAATGACCGCTCAGTCGCGTTGTTCAGAACTCATGGACAGGCTGGAAAAGTTCAGTGGTTTCACACAGAAAAACGAACCTCTGCAGTTGCTGATTGAGGAAAATGTCCGGTTAGTTGGATATTCAGAGCGACAGACACACACGGGGAAGCGGCTAAGGCTCGTAGACTAATGGCCGGTCAGATTTAGGGACCGTCAGCAAATTCCTCTACTTAAACTGTGGTTGTGTAGTAGTGTAGCCTACGAGCCATCTACGTATTTTCATACTGAGTCTGCACAATGTACCCTATCATTGCCTGTCCTGCCAAACGACATGCTTTTTCATAGATATTTCAAAGAGTCTGGGAGTAAACATGATCTCAACAATTTCCCGGTGGGCGTGATTGACAGACGGCATCAACCAATCAGAGCAACGCTAGATACGTCGCAGTAACAAGCGACAGGAAGCCTTTCCAAAAACCTCCTTATTTACGCTCCAACGCTGTTTCTTGCCCCGGTTTTAGGGATTACATTTTTTTTTTCAAATGATTTAACCCCTTAACTCCCACCTGAACCGAGCACATTTTCTCCAGTTTGGCTTTACCCCAATCCAAGAGCTTCTGGGAAAAAAGGTGTGAAAATAGCAACAAAACTGAGACGAAAACAAGGATGGAAATGTGGAAAAAGTGAGAAAAAATTGACAAAAAAAATGTACAAAAAATTGACAAAAAAGTGAGAAAAATTTGATGAAAAAATGGACGAAAAATTTACAAAAAAATTACAAAAAAATTACAAAAAAATTACAAAAAAATGTCAAAAATGGACAAAAATTTGACAAAAAAGTGAGAAAAATTTGACGAAAAATTGAGAAAAAATGGACAAAAAAGTGAAAAGAATTTGACACAAAAATGCGAATAATTTGACGAAAAAGTGACAAAAAAGTGACGAAAATTTGACAAAAATGAGATGACTGCCCAACAAAAAAAGTCTAGCAAGCGCTAGCTAACCGTTAGCATTAGCCCGATGCTAACATGAAGCATTGTGTTGGCATTCTCTGTTATTTATGTATTTATGGGCTGTTGAACCACTTTGCTCCTCTCCATGTCTTTGTATCATTATTCAGTAGAAACTATATTCATAATTCAGCATGTGTTAAAGTAGTTTTTGAATAATTAGAGAAAGTTCAGATGTTTCTCCAAATTGTTTTCCCCCTTAACTGTTTTCAAACATGACCATATATGGGCGATTCCAGAGATGCCGTCTGTATCTATAGATCCTCCTTACGTGTCGTCCAGCGAGGTCGAGGTCAAATGCAGAGGACACATTTCGTTGTACAGTTGATGCATAATGTTTCCTTTACACTGATTTTCCTTGTCACTTTTTTGCCACATTTTTTTTCATGGCCTGCTGAGATCTGAGTGACTCTGGATGGTCTGGACAACGGGCTCATGGCTGGATCGGTATTGGACATAAAGCTCTACTTTGGGGTAGGGCTGTGCAATTAATCGAAATTCGATTACGATTTCGATTACAACAGTAAACGATTACAAAATTAGCATAATCGCAAAAAATCGATAATAATTTATTTATTTTTATTTATTTTTTTTATTTTTTTTTTCTAATTTTTGTTTCTAATTTTTAATTTTTGGATTTTTGTCTTTTTTGATGGATTTTTGTCTTTTTTTTATGGATTTTTGTCACTTTTTTGATGGATTTTTGTCTTTTTTTTATGGATTTTTTTACTTTTTTTTATGGATTTTTGTCTTTTTTTGCTGGATTTTTGTCTTTTTTTTATGGATTTTTGTCATTTTTTTGCTGGATTTTTTTTACTTTTTTGATGGATTTTTGTCTTTTTTCTGCTGGATTTTTGTCACTTTTCTGCTGGATTTTTGTCATTTTTTTGCTGGATTTTTTTACTTTTTTTAATGGATTTTTGTCTTTTTTTTGCTGGATTTTTGTCTTTTTTTTATGGATTTTTGTCACTTTTTTGCTGAATTTTTGTCCTTTTTAATGGATTTTTGTCACTTTTTTGCTGGATTTTTGTCTTTTTTGCTGGATTTTTGTCTTTTATGGATTTTTGTCATTTTTTTTTAATGGATTTTTGTCACTTTTTTGCTGGATTTTTTTACTTTTTTTTATGGATTTTTGTCACTGGATTTTTGTCAGGCAGCAAATAATCGTTTGAATAATCGTGATTTCAATTATGACAAAAATAATCGTGATTATTATTTTTTCAATAATCGAGCAGCCCTACTTTGGGGCCAGAAAGCCGGAGGTGGTCAGGGATCATTAAAGATGAGTGAGTTTGGAAACCCTGGCCCACTTTTGACACATTTCCGCTCATGTGTCTCGATAAACAGCGGTTGTGTAGTTTTCACGACCCTGTTGGCAACAAAACCCAGTATTTTTTTTATATTTCAAGAGGGCTGCAATCTGTGACTTTTCAGAGTTTTCCAGATGTTTTTTCCTTCTCATTTCGCCAAGACCAGCTGCATCCTAGTTCTGCACTTCCGCTCAGTTTGACACCGCTTGGAGTTTGAGAATGTGAAGGAAATCATCGCTGTGTATAATTGCACTTTTTTCTACAAAATCTCCATGTCAGGAGCAGCTACAGACTTAGATTTTCCGGGCTTGGACTGAAGAGGATTTTGTCAGAGGGATTTTTTAATGTCTCATTTCGAGCCTAGATTGTTGAGGTTTGAATGTCGGAAAAAACACAAGGCGAGGTTTACATTTTTACAGAAAACGGCTTGTTTAGGCGATGAAAAAAGCAGCAAAACAGGAGACAAGAAAGTGATGGAAAAGCGACCAAAATGTAAGAATAACGCAAGAATAATGCAGGAAAACGGGCGACAAAAAGAAGCAAAACAGGCGACAAGAAAGTGATGGAAAAGCGACCAAAATGTAAGAGTAACGCAAGAATAATGCAGGAAAACGGGCGACAAAAAGAAGCAAAACAGGCGACAAGAAAGCAGCAAAACAGCCGACAAAAAAGTGATGAAAAAGCGACCACAACACAAGAGTAACGCAAGTATAATACTGTTTTTTTTGGTCGCAAAACAGGCGACAAAAAAGCATCAAAACAGTGCTTTAATCTGTAAAGCACTTTGTGTTACAACCTTGTATGAAAAGCGCTTTGTAAATAAAGTTTTGATTTGATTTGATTTGACAAGAAAGTGATGGAAAAGAGGCTAAAACGCAAGAATAACGCAAGAGTGACGCAGCAAAACAGGCGACAAAAAAGCAACAAAACAGGCCACAGGAAACCGTCAAGAAACCGGACACAGAGCAAAACAGGCGACAAAAAAGTGATGGAAAAGCGACCAAAACGCAAGAACAACACAGCAAAACAGGCGACAAGAAAGTGTCAAAAAACCAACAAACGGAGCAAAACAGGCGAAAAGAAAGCGACAAACACAGCAAAACAGTAGACAAAAAAGTGATGGAAAAGCGACCAAAACGCAAGAGTAAAGCAAGTATAATGCAGCAGAACAGGCGACAAGAAAGCGACAAAGCAGGCGACAAGAAAGTGATGGAAAAGGGACCAAAACGCAAGAATAACGCAGCAAAAAGGCGACAAAAAAGCAACAAAAACAACAAAACAGGCGGAAAAAAACAACTAAACAGGCTACAGCAAAGCGTCAAGAAAGCGACAAACTCACAGCAAAACAAGCGACAAAAAAGGGATAAAACAGGCGACAAAAAAGAGGCCAAAACGCAAGAATAACGCAAGTATAATGCAGCAAAACAGGCGACAAAAAGCAGCAAAACAGGCGACAAAAAAGTGTCAAGAAACCGACAAACGGAGCAAAACAGGCGACAAAAAAACAGCAAAACAGGCGAAAAGAAAGCGACAAACACAGCAAAACAGTAGACCAAAAAGTGATGGAAAAGCGACCAAAATGCAAGAGTAATGCAGCAGAACAGGCGACAAGAAAGCAACAAAAACAACACAACAGGCAAAAAAAAAAAAAAACAGGCCACAGGAAAGTGTCAAGAAACCGACAAACGGAGCAAAACAGGCGACAAAAAAACAGCAAAACAGGCGAAAAGAAAGCGACAAACACAGCAAAACAGCCGACAAAAAAGTGATGGAAAAGCGACCAAAACGCAAGAATAACGCAGCAAAACAGGCGTCAAAAAAGCGACAAATCAGGCGATGAAAAGAAGCAAAACAGGCGACAAAAAAAGCTACAAAAAAACACAACAGGCCACAGCAAAGCGCCAAGAAAGCGACAAACTCACTGCAAAACAGGCGACAAAAAAGTGATGGAAAAGCGACCAAAACGCAACAATAATGCAAGAATAATGCAAGAGTGACGCAGCAAAACAAGCGACAAAAAAGCGACAAAACAGGCAACAAAAAAGCAACAAAAACAACAAAACAGGCGGAAAAAAACAACAGAACAAGCCACAGCAAAGCGTCAAGAAAGCGACAAACACAGCAAAACAGGCAACAAGAAAGTGATGGAAAAGCGACCAAAACGCAAGAATAATGCAGCAAAACAGGCAACAAAAAAGCAACAAAAACAACAAAACAGGCGGAAAAAAACAACAAAACAGGCCACAGGAAAGCGTCAAGAAAGCGACAAACTCACAGCAAAACAGGCGACAAAAAAGTGATGGAAAAGCGACCAAAACGCAAGAATAACGCAGCAAAACAGGCGACAAGAAAGCGACAAATCAGGCAATGAAAAGAAGCAAAACAGGCGACAAAAGAGCAGCGAAACAGACGACAAGAAAGTGATGGAAAAGCGATCACAACGCAAGAATTACGCAAGTATAATGCAGCAAAACAGGTGACAAGAAAGCTACAAAAACAACACAACAGGCGGAAAAAAACAACAAAACAGGTCACAGCAAAGCGCCAAGACAGGCGACAAAAAGAAGCAAAACAGGAGAAAAGGAAGTGATGGAAAAGCGACCAAAATGTAAGAATAACGCAAGTGTAATGCAGCAAAACAGGCGTCAAAAAAAGTGATGGAAAAGCGACCACAACGCAAGAATAACGGAGCAAAACAGGCGACAAGAAAGTGTCAAAAAAACGACAAACAGAGCAAAACAGGCAACAAAAAAGTGATGGAACAGCGACCAAAACGCAAGAATAATGATAGAATAATGCAACAAAACGGGCGACAAAAAAACGACAAATCAGGCGATGAAAAGAAGCAAAACGGGCGACAAAAAAGCTACAAAAACAACACAACAGGCCACAGCAAAGCGCCAAGAAAGCGACAAACTCACAGCAAAACAGGCGACAAAAAAGTGATGGAAAAGCGACCAAAACGCAAGAATAATGCAAGAGTGACGCAGCAAAACAAGCTACAAAAAAGTGTCAAAAAACCGACAAACAGAGCAAAACAGGTGACAAAAAAGCAACAAAAAACAGTAGACAAAAAAGTGATGGAAAAGCGACCAAAACGCAAGAATAATGCAACAATAATGCAGCAAAACAGGCGACAAAAACAACAAAACAGGCGGAAAAAAACAACTAAACAGGCCACAGGAAAGCGTCAAGAAAGCGACAAACTCACAGCAAAACAAGCGACAAAAAAGTGATGGAAAAGTGACCAAAACGCAAGAATAACGCAGCAAAACAGGCGACAGAAAAGCAACAAATGCGACACAACAGGCCACAGGAAAGCGTCAAGAAAGCGACAAACTCACAGCAAAACAGGCAACAAAAAAGTGATGGAAAAGTGACCAAAACGCAAGAGTAACGCAAGAATAACGCAACAAAACAGGCGGACAAAAGCAAGAAAAGAGTGACAAAAACGTGACACCGAAGCACCAAAAATACGACACAGTAAAAGTGGCGACAACGCAAGGGAAAATCTTAGCTTTCAAATGAGGCGCTACTCTGGCCTATCGTCTGTGAGCTCCAGCCCTGACGCTTTTAGATTTGGATAAAGCAGAACTGGAGGAAACGTGCTCAGTTAAACGCGGTTAAAACCATCACAACAATCGACGTCTCGGCCCGTAACGCGTCGCGCATCTGGACGCGGCACGCGCGTCTGCAGCGGCGCGTCTGCCGCGGCTCGTACCTGGCTGGAGATGAGGTCCTCGCACACGGACAGCGCCATCTGGATCGCGTTGGGCTTGTGCGTCACGGAGATGGCGGTGAGCTTGAACTTGTCCCGGCCGTAGACCTGGTTCGCCTGCGCCACGGCGTCCTTGAACACCTGCTCGTAGCGCTTCTGGCTCAGCACCGCGCCGATGTTCACGATCTTGGGCTCGCAGCCGGCCCGCGCGCAGGAGCACGAGAGCAGCGCGGCGACCAGGAACAGACGCATGGCGCGCGGGAGAGCGGCGTCCGCGCGGTAGGCACTGTGGGTTCGCTCGCTGCCTGCGGACGGCACCGCGGACCAGAGGAGGAGGATGGGGGTGAGGAGGAGGAGGCGAGGGCGGTGGAAGGAGGCTGAGGAGGCGGGATCACGCGCGCTGGAGGAAGACGTGTCTCCAAGTCATTTTGTCCGCAGTGGTTCCGCGCCGCGCCAGTGCGTCTCTCTGCCGCTCTGCTGCCGTTCCCTCGCTCCTCGCGGACTGCGCCCGGCTGCTGTCCGCGGTGCTGAGCAGATGTGCACGCGCGCCCGAGACTTCCCCGCGCGCGCGCTCCTGCCGTAGAGGGGAGCGCGCGTGCAGCGTTTGCCTCAGCGGTTCATTCATTCCTTCAGTGGAGCCTGTGCTTTCCATCTGGACACCGGGTGGTTCGACTCCGGTGTTTTCCGCACGTGTGAGCGTTTCAGTATCGGAGTCTTTTCTCTCAAAATGATTCTTTCTGAGATCGATCTGCGAACCTTTCTCATCATCCAACCGTCCTGTCAGTTACTTAACCTAAACCAAAGGCATTCTGTCCTTTTTGGCCATTATATAGGCCTGTGTAGCGCCTCATTTGAAAGCTAAGACCCACAAAACGGATCTTTTTCTTCACAGTGTTGAGTCACCTTTTATTTTATTTTTTTGTCACATTTTGTTGAATTTTTGTGACATTTTTGTAGAATTTTTGTTATTTTTTTTGTTGAGTTTTTGTCACTTTTTGTTAAATATTTGTAGCATTTTTGTTGAATTTTTGTCATTTTTTTCTTGAATTTTTGTTGAATTTTTGTCATTTTTTTCTTGAATTTTTGTTGAATTTTTGTTGCATTTTTGTAAATTTTTTGTTGAGTTTTTTGTCACATTTTTGTTGAGTTTTTGTCATTTTTTTGTTGAATTTTTGTCACATTTTTGTTGAATTTTTGTCATTTTTTTGTTGAATTTTTGTCACATTTTTGTTGAATTTTTGTCACATTTTTGTTGAATTTTTGTTGAATTTTTGTCATTTTTTTTGTTGAATTTTTGTCACATTTTTGTAATTTTTTGTCACATTTTTGTCATTTTTTGTCACATTTTTGTCATTTTGTTGTCAATTTTTTTTATCACATTTTTGTTATTTTTTGTCATATTTTTATCCATTTCTGTGATTTTTTTGTCACATTTTTGTCCTTTTTTTGTCAATTTTTTATCACATTTTTATCAATTTTTGTCATTTTTTTGTTGAATTTTTGTTGAATTTTTGTTGAATTTTTGTTGAATTTTTGTAAATTTTTTGTTGAGTTTTTGTTGAATTTTTATAAATTTTTTGTTGAGTTTTTGTCACATTTTTGTTGAGTTTTTGTCATTTTTTTGTTGAATTTTTGTCACATTTTTGTGGAATTTTTGTCACATTTTTGTTGAATTTTTGTCACATTTTTGTTGAATTTTTGTTGAATTTTTGTCATTTTCTTTGTTGAATTTTTGTCACATTTTTGTTATTTTTTGTCACATTTTTGTAATTTTTTGTAATTTTTTTGTCATTTTTTGTCAATTTTTTTATCACATTTTTGTTATTTTTTGTCACATTTTTATCAATTTTTGTCATTTTTTTTGTCATTTTTTGTCAATTTTTTAACACATTTCTGTGATTTTTTTGTCACATTTTTGTCACTTTTTTTGTCAATTTTTTATCACATTTTTATCACATTTTTGTCATTTTTGCCACTTTTTCATCAATTTTTCATCACTTTTTTTGTCACATTTCCATCATTGTTTTCGTCTCAGTTTTGTTGTTATTTTCACACCTTTTTTCCAGAAGCTTTTGGATTGGGGTAAAGCCAAACTGGAGAAAATGTGCTCGGTTCAGGTGGGAGTTAAGGGGTTAAAGGGGATTTTATCATGACATGAGGCTGGACAGACAGGTGCTGTACACTCAAACCCACACATATCGGAATCAGATCCAAGAGAGGCAGGAGGGAGTACCTGGGCTGTTAGATGAAACAGCTGATCAGGTCATCGCTCAGAGGGGGGGGGCCCATCTCCATCTCTTTCCTCCTCTCCCCACACAGACATTTACAACAGTTCCATCCATCTCCTGACTCGGCTTTCTTCCTTACGTAATCCGTCCGACACTGTTGCAACTATTGCCGCACGCCGTCGGTTTGAACAGACCGGTCTCCTGCTCGCGCGGGTCAGGCCGGTCCGCGGTTCGCACGCTGTTGCCATGGTAACCCGGTGAGACCACGAGAGGCTCTCGGGACGGGGATGGTGAAAGGGGAGGAGGAGGCGTCTGTGAGCGCTTACACCCGGGATGAGAACCAGCTCAGGTCAGGGAGACGAGCTGAAGCCCCGAAAGGAACAGGACACGGTTTGGCCTTAACCTCTTACCACCCGCCTTAACCAAATGCATTCTGTCCTCTTTGGCCATTATGTAGGCCTGTGTAGCACCTCATTTGAAAGTTAAGACCCACAAAACTGATCTTTTTCCCCGTATTGTTGCTGTGTTGGGTCACCTTTTTTTGTATTTATTTATTTATTTATTTATTTTTTTTCAGTTTTGTTGAGTTTTTGTCACAATTTTTATTGAATTTTTGTCACATTTTTGTTGAATTTTTGTCACTTTTTTGTTGAATTTTTGTTGAATTTTTGTCACATTTTTGTTGAATTTTTGTCACTTTTTTGTTGAATTTTTGTTGAATTTTTGTCACATTTTTATTGAACTTTTGTTACATTTTTGTTGAATTTTTGTCACATTTTTGTTGAATTTTTGTCACTTTTTTGTCACATTTTTGTAGAATTTTTGTCACATTTTTATTGAACTTTTGTTACATTTTTGTTGAGTTTTTGTCAATTTTTTTGTTGAATTTTTGTCACTTTTTTGTCACTTTTTTGTTGAATTTTTGTCACATTTTTATTGAACTTTTGTTACATTTTTGTTGAGTTTTTGTCAATTTTTTTGTTGAATTTTTGTCACATTTTTGTTGAATTTTTGTCACTTTTTTGTTGAATTTTTGTCACATTTTGTTGAGTTTTTTCAAATTTTTGTTGAATTTTTGTCACTTTTTGGTCATATTTTTGTTGAATTTTTGTCACTTTTTTGTCACATTTTTGTTGAATTTTTGTCACATTTTTATTGAATTTTTGTTACATTTTTGTTGAGTTTTTATCACATTTTTGTTGAATTTTTGTCACATTTTTGTTGAATTTTTGTCACTTTTTTGTTGAATTTTTGTCACATTTTTGTCACTTTTTTGTCACTTTTTTGTTGAATTTTTGTCACTTTTTTGTTGAATTTTTGTCACATTTTTGTTGAATTTTTGTCACTTTTTTGTTGAGTTTTTATCACATTTTTGTTGAATTTTTGTCACATTTTTGTTGAATTTTTGTCACTTTTTTGTTGAATTTTTGTCACATTTTTGTCACGTTTACATCCTTGTTTTCTTCTCATTTTTTGTGGCTGTTTTGGTTTTTTTTTTCCACAAGAATCTTTTAGATTTGGGTAAAGCCAAACTGGAGAAAATGGGATCCGTTCAGGTGGAAGTTAAGAGGTTAACGGAGCGCATTTTCTCCAGTTTGGCTTCACCCAAATCTAAAAGCTTCTCGACTGGAGAGCAACAACGTAACCCCCTTATTTGAAAGCTAAGACCTACAAGAGTGATTGTAACTTTCTGTCAAGTCGCCACAATTTTTAACCTCTTTTTTTTTGTTTGTTCACTACTTTTTTTGTGGCTTTTTATTGTGTTTTTGTCATGTTTTTTCCATCATCTTTTATTATGTTTTTGTGGCCTTTTCGTTGCTTTGTTGTCGTGTTTTTGTTGACTTTTCATCACATTTTTCATTGCTCGTGTCCTGACAAGAACCAGGAAATACGACCATATTAGTCCAGTGCTCCGGTCTCTGCACTGGCTTCCTGTCGCTCAAAGAATAGAATTTCTCCAACTTTTTTTAATGGTGTAATTCCCTTGTATTTTGTTGTACGGTGACCTTGAGAGTCTTGAAAGTATCTTCATGGTTTCGTGCCGAAGTCCATCTCTGACTCTCACCTTTCGCTGTAACTTACATTTTTACGTGGATGTTTTATGGATTGATTTGCTTTCTTAAGTAATTTTATGCAACTGGGCCGCACTTTGATTTGCCTTGTGTATGAATTGTGCTACAAATAAACTGGCCTTGCTCACGTCCTCTGTAGACTAAGAGGATTTGGTGCTTGTTTTGTTATCATGCTGTTGTTGAAAGTCCAGTCGGGTACGGCGTGTCTACGGCATTTCTGCCTGGAGAATCAGAGCTGAGGGTGATGATGTTTTCTTTTATGGTTCACAGTCCTTGTCAAATCTTGAATCTTGAATATAACCTGTTTCCCTACCAAATAAACAAATAAAGCACCTGTTCATTGTTAAAGTGGACACATCACTCAATCCACACTCACTCATGGATGTTATAATAGTACCTGGATGTTTTATATCTGTGTTGTTTTAAGGCCAAAACCTAAAAGAAGGATAAAAACAATGCACAACAATGACAAATAAGTAAGGGATAATGTATAGAACGCTGGTCATTATCAGGAAAATAAGCACCTTCAGGGCGAACCGGTCTTGTTTCGCCCTGAAGGTGCTTATTTTCCCGATAATGACCAGCGTTCTTTACATTTTCCCGCTTATTATTCGGCCATTTGCCAACTGAACACACACAACATAAACTTCGTACACTTTTATGAAGGTCGAAAGGTTTATTTAATGACTTCCGCGACAAATAGTTCCCAAAGGTTTGCGCGTTGCTCAGTAACGTTTTGCTAGGCTAGAAGCAGCAAGGCTAGCAGCTAGCCTAGCTACTTAGCCGAAAGCGCAGTTGGAGGAGGTGGTGAATCTCTGGGTAAGTTGAAAGTCAGACTCACGCTAACTTCACGAGCGATTCCCCGACTTCTCTCTCCGAGACGGGACAGATAGTGTCGCTACTACGTACTCGCGGAGTGATATGAAAGCACCAACTTCAGAGGTCCTTTATCAGAAAATAATGACCGGTAGAACGTTCGGAAATCCCATTCAAATCAATGGAGCTTCTACTTACTTTGTGAAGAGCCGTATAATAATGGGACATAATTTTAGTGTGCACCCTGTGAGTGCCATAAACGGAAAAACTTGTTTTCTTTTTTTTTTTTTTTTTTTTTTTTACTTTAATACACCTTATGTGTGGTTTTGGGAGCTCTGTGTTGAACAGAAGTGAAATAAATGACAACTTGTGAAAAGTCACGATCTGGACATTTGATATATATTATTGTGTTGCTTTTTTTTTTTTTGCCCGGGGGTTGTGGTGTTGTGTAGTGAACAGATGTAAACCCGACACTTCTCTGGAGCTCGTTTGACAAAGCAGAGGCTTCACATGGAAAGATCGAAACAGTTGAGATTTGAACATTTCTCTGAGTTTTCAAATGGTCAAAATTGATCCATGGGCGGCTGAGAAACATCCTGTTAAAGTCTTCAATCCGAGAATCAGGCTGTTTAAATGCACACGATCGAGAATGTTGCATAAAATCCCGTCATCTCAGAATCTAGAAAGAAAAACTGTGATTTTGATCAAAGCTGGCCTTTGTTTAGCTTTGGATTTCTCAGGAACCGAGACACGTAGAATTAAACAATTAAACTTCCGGGTCCGAGATGTGCGAGAAACTAAAAGAAACTCTTTAACACCGCTGAAACTCAACAGAGAGTTACTGAACATACTTATTTATCAGGCCCGTTAGCCAAACATGCTGAACCTACTGCTATAAAAGTCATATTTGCCAAAAGCACTACTTCCTGGTTAGCGGAGATCAATGCTAACGCCGCAGCAGCTAAGCTACGCTAACCCTGGAAGTAGTGACTTTAATAAATATAACTTTTTTAGCAGTAGGTGCCTCATTTTTGGCTACTGAGTCTGAGAAATAAGTAGGTTCAGTAACTCTCTGTTGAGTTTCACAAATATTGATGGTTGTTTTTAAGAGTATTTACGTTTATTTCTCGTATATTTGCCGGTCTGCTAGCGGTCTTCTGACGGCTCCTGGATCTCCTGCTTTTCTCCTGCCTCTGTGAGTGACTTTTGTGCTCCCAAAACTGCTAAACTGGAGCTGATTAACTGGTTTCTCAGAGAAACTGACAAGACTTTTTCACCCAGAAGTGTCGGTAGAAGACATCAAAGATCGATCGATCTATCTATCTATCTATCTATCTATCTATCTATCTATCTATCTATCTATCTATCTATCTATCTATCTATCTATCTATCTATCTATCTATCTATCTATCTATATCTATCTATGATTTTAAGCCTCGTTATTGTTGCCCTAAATATAAATGAATAAACGGCGCTGAAACTGTAACAGCTAAAGGGCAACATGAATAATACAAGACCGCCTGATTACAGAGTCTTCACTCACACACTCCTTTCTTTTGGACATTTATTTAATGCAAAATTAAAATAATTAAAGAGAAAACCAACTGGACACAAGTGGAAGAACTGTGCAAATATACTTTTTTTTGTTGTTGATTTGAGCCATTGGCACCTTTCATGAGGCCGGCACTTACCTTGTTTAGGAGAATAGGAAACATAACGAATTGTTTATGGTAGTCTCAAAAAAAGACAAAAAAAAAGATTTAAAAAAGACACACAAAAAAGACACACAAAAAAGACACACAAAAAAGACACACAAAAAAGACAAAAAAAGACAAAAAACAAAACAAAAAATGTGATAAAAAAAAGGACAAAAAAGTTACAAAAATGAGTTGAATACCCGCAAAAAAAAAGATGGAAAAAAATGTGCTGACGTGAGGAAGAAGATCCATTTTGAAGAGTTTTGTAGGTCTTAGCTTTCAAATGAGGCGTTACACTGGCCTACAGGATTTGGGTAAAGCTGAACTGGAGAAAATGCTCTCGGTTCAGGCGGGAGTTAAGAGGTTAATAAACATCTTTAGAACGTCAAATAAATACATAAGGAAAACCTGCAAACAAAAATAAACACAGGTAAACGCGGGACCACTATAAACCTCTTCAGAAACCCCACCCTTTTTCACATTCTTTTTCAGCTCATATTTGTCAGAGTTTGACACATTTTTTATTATTTTTTTTGTCACATTTTTATTATTTTTTGTCACATTTTTATTTATTTTTAGTCACATTTTTTATTTACTTTTTGTCACATTTTTTATTTATTTTTTTGTCACATTTTTATTATTTTTCGTCGATTTTTCATTTATTTTTTGTCATTTTTTGTCACATTTTTTGTCACATTTTTATTATTTTTTAAATATTTTTTTGTCACATTTTTATTATTTTTTGTCATTTTTTTAATATTTTTTTGTCACATTTTTATTGTTTTTTGTCAATTTTTCACTTATTTTTTGTCATTTTTTTAATATTTTTTGTCACATTTTTGCTGTTTTTTTTGTCACATTTTTATCATTTTTGTCACATTTTTATTTATTTTTTTCTCACTTTTTAATTATTTTTCGTCACATTTTTGTTTATTTTTTGTCACAATTTTTTTTTTGTGTCATTTTTTCAATAATTTTTTGTCACATTTTTATTATTTTTTGTCACATTTTAATGAATTTTTTGTCACATTTTTATTTATTTTTTTGTCACATTTTAATGAATATTTTGTCACATTTTTTAATTTTTTTTGTCATTTTTTCATTTATTTTTTGTCATTTTTTAAATAATTTGGAATATTAACCCTTGTAGATGGGATTTCATAGTAAAGGTTGACACGGGGCCACTATAACCCCCCCTCACCGCTCCAATCTGGGTCCCTCTAAATGTTTAATCCCGCCGCCGTATTTCAGGCGCCTTCCAGCTCCGGTTGTAACGGCTCCCGACCAGGACTAAATTTAGACCCGGGAGCTTTCTGAATAACTCTCAATGGTAAACACTTGGAGAAGGGATCATTTGTGGCGGCTGGTCTTTGTTGCTGGTGACAGATTGGGCGTTACTCAGAGTTCTGACTTGAGTGACGTCCAGAGGAGTTCATAATGGGGGCTTTGTATTAACTCTGTCACTGAACATGTGCTGGAAGTAAGATACACTTTACGAAGCACCAGTGAACAAAACTGGTGTTTACAGTCCTCAATTCACAGCGGTTTTCAAAGAAGTGTGTGCTAGCATGTGTTAGCATGGGTGTTAGCTTGTGTGCTAGCATGTGTGTTAGCGTGTGTGTTAGCATGTGTGTTAGCATGTGTGTTAATATGTGTGTTAGCGTATGTGTTAGCATGGGTGTTAGCGTGCGGGCTAGTGTGTGTGCTAGCGTGCGTGTTAGCATGTGTGTTAGCGTGTGTGTTAGCGTGTGTGTGTTAGCATGTGTGTTAGCATGTGTGTTAATATGTGTGTTAGCATGTGTGTTAGCATGTGTTAGCATGTGTTTAGCGTGTGTGTTAGCGTGTGTGTTAGCATGTGTTTATTATTTTTTTATTATTTACCTTTATTAAACCAGGATAGTCCCACTGAGATTAAGAATCTCTTTTTCAGGGGAGTCCTGGCCCCAGAGGGGAATCTATTGTACATGTTTTTAGTGGTAGGGGAAACCGGAGTACCCGGAGGAAACCTACGCAGGCACGGGGAGAACATGCAAACTCCACACAGAAAGGCCCAGTCCAGGTGGGAATCGAACCCGGGACCTTCTTGCTGTGAGGCGTGAGCGCTAACCACTGCACCAACGTGCCGCCAAAACCACCGTGTTAATATGTGTGTTAGCATGTGTGTTAGCGTGTGTTAGCGTATGTGTTAGCATGGGTGTTAGCGTGTGGGCTAGTGTGTGTGCTAGCGTGCGTGTTAGCATGTGTGTTAGCGTGTGTGTTAGCGTGTGTGTTAGCATGTGTGTTAGCATGTGTGTTAATATGTGTGTTAGCATGTGTGTTAGCGTGTGTGTTAGCGTGTGTGTTAGCATGTGTGTTAGCGTGTGTGTTAGCATGTGTGTTAATATGTGTGTTAGCATGTGTGTTAGCGTATGTGTTAGCATGGGTGTTAGCGTGTGGGTTAGTGTGTGTGCTAGCGTGCGTGCTAGCTTGTGTGTTAGCATGTGTGTTAGCGTGTGTGTTAGCATGTGTGTTAGCATGTGTGTTAATATGTGTGTTAGCATGTGTGTTAGCGTCTGTGTTAGCATGTGTGTTAGCATGTGTGTTAGCATGTGTGTTAGCATGTGTGTTAGCATGTGTGTTAGCATGTGTGTTAGCGTGCGTGTTAGCATATGTGTTAGCGTGTATGTTAGCATGTGTGTTAGCGTGTGTGTTAGCGTGTGTGTTAGCGTATGTGTTAGCGTGTGTGCTAGCATGTGTGTTAGCATGTGTGTTAGCGTATGTGTTAGCATGTGTGTTAGCATGTGTGTTAGCGTATGTGTTAGCGTGTGTGTTAGCATGTGTGTTAGGGTATGTGTTAGCATGTGTTTTAGCTTGTGTGTTAGCATGTGTGTTAGCGTATGTGTTAGCATGTGTGTTAGCTTGTATGTTAGCATGTGTGTTAGCGTGTGTGCTAGCATGTGTGTTAGCATGTGTGTTAGCTTGTATGTTAGCATGTGTGTTAGCATGTGTGTTAGCATGTGTGTTAGCTTGTGTGTTAGCGTGTGTGTTAGCATGTGTGTTAGCATGTGTGTTAGCATGTGTGTTAGCATGTGTGTTAGCGTGTGTGCTAGCATGTGTGTTACCATGTGTGTTAGCATATGTGTTAGCATGTGTGTTAGCTTGTATGTTAGCATGTGTGTTAGCATGTGTGTTAGCGTGTATGTTAGCCATTTATGAAGCTGTGTTGCAGATGTCGACTCCTCATAACTGCACCATCAAGTAACTTCACGTTTTGCTGTGGTATTTATATTTCTACTACTGCTAAAGCTGCATGAGCGGAGAGAGGGGGCGGAGTTAACTGAATCCAAGCGTTTTGTCTTCCGGGTTTGGAAAAATACCTCCAGAAAATACCTTATATTTATCACATAAACGAGTGCTCCATAGTTGGTAGAGGTACAGTATATCACATGCTCCTCCCACAGACACCTCTCCTCCATTTCTAACGAGGCTTTGACCTGAATGTGGCTGGGGGGGGGTGGGGGGGGACCTCTAACGGGCAGCGGGTCGAGGCGCTGAGAGCTGGCAGCCCCATTCATCACAATCACCCTCCTCCTCCTCCTCCTCCTCCTCCTCCTCCTCCTCCTCCTCCTCCTCCTCCTCCTCCTCTGTCGGACTGTTGCGGTGTTTCAGTCATCGCAGCTTCACACACGGCCGCCCCGTCGCCATGGAAACAGGCTCCGGAGCTGGTGCAGCCCACCCCCCATCCCCATCCCCATCCCTCCCCCTTCCTCTTTTTTCTTTTTCTTTTTTCAAAACAACCGCAGCGGGAAGTGTCCAAATGGAGACTTAAACCCCGGCAGATGTGGCAGATGTGGAGGGTTTAGAGAGAAGGGTGGAGGAGGAGGAGGAGGTGGAGGAGGAGGAGGAGGAGGAGGAGGAGGAGGAGGAGGAGGAGGAGGTTCATGTCACCTGTCTGTCAGTGCTCCAAAGATCCAGGACTTCTCCCGTGTACTGGGGCAATATTGCTTTCCCCTCACAGAACATAGGCCAGTGGAACGCCTCATTTGAAAGCTAAGACCTACGAAAGTCATCCATTGCCATGTTCTTGTCCTTTTATGGGTGTGTTTTGGTCACATTTTGGGGGCTTGATCACAGTTATATTACACACAAAGAGTCAATGAGGCCAAAATGCTACAAGAAAGCAACGAAAATGTGACGAAAATGTGACAAAAACTTGATGAAAATGTGACAAAAACTTGATGAAAATGTTACGAAAATGTGTCAAAAACGTGATAAAAACTTGACAAAAATGTGACAAAAACTTGACAAAAATGTGACAAAAATGTGACAAAAACTTGATGAAAATGTGACAAAAATGTGACAAAAACTTTATGAAAATGTGACAAAAATGTGACAAAAATGTGACAAAAATGTGACAAAAACTTGATGAAAATGTGACAAAAATGTGACAAAAACTTGATGAAAATGTGACAAAAATGTGACAAAAATGTGAGAAAAACTTTATGAAAATGTGACAAAAATGTGACAAAAATGTGACAAAAACTTTATGAAAATGTGACAAAAATGTGACAAAAACTTTATGAAAATGTGACAAAAATGTGACAAAAATGTGAGAAAAACTTTATGAAAATGTGACAAAAATGTGACAAAAATGTGACAAAAACTTTATGAAAATGTGACAAAAATGTGAGAAAAACTTTATGAAAATGTGACAAAAATGTGACAAAAACTTGATGAAAATGTGACAAAAATGTGACAAAAACTTGATGAAAATGTGACAAAAATGTGACAAAAACTTGATGAAAATGTGACAAAAATGTGACAAAAATGTGACAAAAACTTGATGAAAATGTGACAAAAACTTGACGAAAATGTGACAAAAATGTGCCAAAAACTTGATGAAAATGTGACAAAAATGTGACAAAAACTTGATGAAAATGTGACAAAAATGTGACAAAAATGTGACAAAAATGTGACAAAAATGTGACAAAAACTTGATGAAAATGTGACAAAAACTTTATGAAAATGTGACAAAAATGTGACAAAAATGTGACAAAAACTTGATGAAAATGTGACAAAAACTTTATGAAAATGTGACAAAAACTTTATGAAAATGTGAGAAAAATGTGAGAAAAGATTAATGAAAACATGATAAAACGCAACAAACCGACAAAGACATGGTAAGAAAAACAAGGACGAAGCTTAGATTCATTTTTTTCAGATCTTAGCTTTCAAATAAGATGTTACCCTGGTCTATAGGCTGTGAGCTCTCTCGTCGAGAAGCTTTTAGATTTGGGTAAAGCTGGAGAAAATGTGCAGGGTTAAGGTGGAGGTGAAGGGCTGTAGGAGCCGATAACGTAATAATAGGGCTGGGCAATTAATCGAATTCTTCCTGTCGCTCAGAGAATAGACTTTCATATAGTCTTTTCATGGTTTAGCTCCAAAGTACATCTCTGACATGTTAGAGCATCATCATATCGTTTTTTTAATCATTATGTGGTACTTATGGTGGTACTTACAGTGGTACTTAAAATGGTACTTATGGTGGTGCTTATCTAGAAACTGTGGTGACTCTTAGTAACGAAGGTTCTTGTTTTCCCTAATGCTGTTTTATGTTGTTTTATAGTCACACAATCCTAGAAATTACTTCTGTTTGTAGAAGTACCTCATTTACTACCTATGAATTGCTGCTGTAGTATCCTTGAATTACCAATAAGTACCATAGATGTATCACTGTAACTACTATAAACTATCACTTAAAGTACCAACGTAAATAGAAGTACAATCTTCGTTACTAAGAGCATTACCACTGTATCTCTTAGTAACGAGAGACACAGTGGTAACTCTGTCTCCCTGACCCTAATCCTAATTACTAGTAACTACCACTTCTAGTACCACAATAAGAACCTAGAATTACTACTGTAAATGCTAGTACTTACCACTTTAAAGAGGGGGTATCATGCTTTTCTCAGTCCCATGGCACCAGTCTATATCCCACTACAATGATGAGCAAACCTTCTGTTGGTCTGTAAATGCAGTAAATTAGAATAACTGCCTTGTATAAAATGTCTCTCTCAAAATGGCTGTAGTGAATGTCTTGAAATAGGCCTCTGTCTCTTTAAGAACCTCTGAGCCTTTAGACACGCCCCCTCCACACGCTGTCTGTGGCATCAGTGGGGAGGGGGTTCTGCTGAGGAGCAGTGGTTGGTTACTCGGCTGGTGACGAAAGCTCGGAGGCGTCTCCAGGAGGTGGGGGCGTTCCTAGGAGGACTCAGGCAAACCTATCCCTAAAATGGCCGCCATCAGAGTTTTGACAGATTACTCAGAAATACGTGAATGTGCCAAGGCAACACTTCAGCCATGTTTTTAATGAGGGAGTGACAGAATAACATGATGGAAAGCTTGAAAAAGTCCATTTTGCATAATACCCCCCCTTTAAGTACCACAATAAGTACCAAGAAGTACCACTGTCATTACTAGTAATTACCACGGACTTGCCGCATCTTGTCTAAAAAATCCCTAGCTGAAGATTGGAGGCAGGCAGTGAGTTACTGGACAGTCACGGCATCAGGCTAAAAACAGGAATTGACTGGAGGAAACTTCCTGCTCATCGCGGTCGGTGTTTTTGTCTTGAAGCTGTGAGAGCGGACTCAACGTAAAAAGATGATTCTCTTTGTCTAACAGTCAAGTTCAAAAACACATACGTCAATTTTTGGAACCGAGCACTCGCTGGGTCCACCGGGTCTGGCCTCCTGCCAAACTCATGCAGGCGAGGAGCTCCAAGTACAGTCAGGTCCATCAATATCAGGACATCCACTCAATCGCTCTATAAACCACCACAATCAAAAGAAACAACAAAGATGTCCATAAACTGCAGGCTTTCAGCTTTTATTTGAGAGTGTTTGTTTAACCTCTTAACTCCCGCCTGAACCGAGAGGGTCTTTTTCCTCATGTCATCACATTTTTTTCCATCATTTTTGTTGTTGTTGGGTATTCAACTCATTTTTGTAACTTTTTTTTCAATTTTTTTTTTTCATATTTTAATCACATTTTAGGATTTTTTTTGTCAATTTTTTTTAACCAAATTTTTTGTCATTTTTTTGTCAATTTTTCTCACATTTTTGTCTTTTTTTGTCAAATTTTTGTCTCTTTTTTTTGGCAAATTTTAATCACATTTTTAGATTTTTTTTGGTCACGTTTTCGTAATTTTTTAATAATTTTTTGTCACATTTGTATCATTTTTCGTCCATTTTTTTGGTAAATTGTAATCAAATTTTGGGATTATTTTTTGTCACATTTAGGTCATTTTTTCGTCGTTTTTTAAATCAAATTTTTGTCATTTTTTTGTCACATTTTTGTCATTTTTTTGTCACATTTTTTGGCAAATTTTAATCACATTTTTGGATTTTTTTGGGTCACATTTTGGTCATTTTTTATGATTTTTTGTCACATTTTGGTCATTTTTTCGTCCATTTTTAATCAATTTTTTGTCATTTTTTGTCACATTTTTGTCATTTTTTTGTCTTTTTTTGTTTCTTTTTTTGGCAAATTTTAATCCAATTTTTGAATTTTTTTTGTCACATTTTGGTCATTTTTTATGATTTTTTGTCATATTTTTGTAATTTTTTTGTCCATTTTTTAATCAAATTTTTGTCATTTTTTTGTCACATTTTTGTCTTTTTTATTGTCAATTTTTTATCACATTTTTGGATCTTTTTTGGTCACATTTTGGTCATTTTTTAATGATTTTTTGTCACATTTTTGTCATTTTTTCTTCCATTTTTATAGATAGATAGATCGATAGATCGATAGATCGATAGATAGATAGATAGATAGATAGATAGATAGATAGATAGATAGATAGATAGATAGATAGATAGATAGATAGATAGATTAGGCTCTGGTCGGGTCAGGCTGGATTTCTTTACATTATATAACAGTGAAGATGTGCTTCACTTTTAGCCGAGGCATGCTAGAAAATCCACGTCGCCATGGCGATGATGAAGGCCTCCTGGGGGATTGTAGTGAAAACCAGCAAAGTGTAAGATAGTGATAGAGATAAAGACATAAATACTCTCCCTCCACATGTGTTTCTGACGTGGTAACAGTAAAAACAGGTTCTGCCTCTGTGCTTCGGAAAGCGCTGGAGCCTGGATGATGCTTCTGCTCTCGGCTCTCTCTTCTCTGCGCTGAAGGACACGGCGAGTTCACACTTGGAGCAGCAGCCGCCCACTCTCCGCTGCACTGATCCGGCCCACACACACGGAGCAGAGCGGGCCAGGGATAACGGCCCATCGCAAAGGCGGGATTCAAGTGTCTCACATGATGTCAGACTCAGCAGATACAGGAGGAGGAAACTGAGGAGTCGTGAGGAGCGTTCTCCATAAACTGTAGAGGAGGGTGGATCAGTTATGTGGAGGGAGGGAGGGAACCAACGATAGCTAGAAATGTAAAAGCAAATGTAAACACATGGGAAAGTTCTAGTGAAGGTGCTTCACAATCCCCCGTCGATCCGTTTGCTCTGATTGGACGGTTCGTTTGAGGCAGGGGTGGCCAACCCGCGGCTCTCGAGCCGCATGCGGCTCTTGGCCAATCAGAGTGCGACTCTTTGCATGATTGGAGATGTTTAATACAATGCGGCTCTTTGCAAAATAATTGGTTCATGCTTCCCATAAACTGTAACAGTCTTTGACCAAAAATCCAACCATCGTCCTACAGACCCTGTTTCCATCTCTACATGAATGAGAGTCTGTATCTCCCTCCTTTTCGAGGCGGTTTGTAAAAGGTGCAGCAGCCTCACTCACAGCAGGATGTAGGTTAAACAACAGTCAGGCAGATCGTGGCTCTGGGATCAGCTTCTGTGCTTTTCAGATTTCTGATCAGCTACTCTTTATTTGATGAAATTTGGCCTCATATTCACAGAAAAAGATCTAAATTAGGAAATGGAAAAAAGCGGAGCTCTTATTAAGCGTATGATGCGAAGCGCGACATCGTAACGCGGAAATACGCAAAGTCATGACTTTTCTTTCACATGTGGCAGAAACTGTAACAGATGCAACTTAATCAGGCTTTCAGTCGTCCAGAGGCTCCTGGTTAAAGTTTATGAACTTTGTGCAGCCGAGAGTGCGTTCTCTGCGCAGTCCAGTCAGGACGAAGCTGCACTGAGCCACAGGCCAGGGGCGGGTCAGAGAAGGGGGCTCAGTGGGCAGGGCCCCACATACAAACACACCCCAGCATTAAGAAATAAAAAAGTCTAATTCTGTCTCAGTCAGAGCAGAATAGCACAACATTTCAGTTAATATACATGTATTTCAATCTTGGTGAGGAGTAAAACCATTAAATGGTGGTCACACCGCCTTTGCTCTGCCCAATCCCGTCAGACCTTGGAAGCTCAGCAGGGAAGGGCCTGGTCAGTACTTGGATGGGAGACCGTTTAGTAACACCAGGAAGCGAATGTAGTGAGTGAGTGAGTGGTTGGTGGTGGTCGGAGGGGCCAATGGCGCAGACTGGTTGCCTCGCTTCTGTCAGTCTACCCCAGGGCAGCTGTGGCTACAATAGTAGCTTACCACCACCGAGTATGGAGTGAATGAATAATGCAATGTAAAGCGTCTTTGAGTGTGTCCAGAAAAGCGCTATATAAAACCAATGCATTATTATATTATTATTATTATTAAATGTAACACAATTATTGAACAAAAAAAAGCAAAAGGCATAAAATTATAGTTTATTGTGATTAAATATAACGGTCACATTCTATTTAATCACAATAAACGACCGCCCGGGATCTCGCTAATGGTCGGTGCCTTTGTGGCTCTTCACAGGATCAAGGTTGAACATTTCGGCTCTTGGTCTCTGACTGGTCGCCCCTGGTTTGAGGTGTGAACAACCGGACTGTGATGCTATGTTTTATCACTGTCCCACTTAACCATTGTGCTATCGGTAAAGTAAGTGGGACCGTTTCCTATTGGTAAAGTGGGACAGTTTCCTATTAATAAAGTGGGACAGTTTCCTATGTCCCTGGTTGTGATCGTAGGGCTGCTGTTTGTGGAGGACATTTCAGAGTCCTGTCCTGAAACTGCGCTCCTCTTAATCCAAGCACATGTTAACACCTCCGTCTCCCCGTGGACGTTTGAAGAGCCTCATGGATCCCTCTCTGGAGAACACATTGATCAGCATCGACCGGGCCAACCCCCTGACACTGAGCTGCTCTGCAAATGAAAACCATCCTCCAAGCTCAGGTTTGAATCAATGTATGATCCGAGGTGTTTGAATTCTGTAACGGTTTGTATTTTTTGTCCTGCTATTGAAATTGAGAAAACTTTTATTCATAATTAGTTCACTGTTAGTCCACATTAGATCAATTGTAGCTTGTATTTTCAAATACTTAAAGGTATGACTTATTAAGAGTCCCTTAAATGGTAACTTTAACATTACTTTATATTACTACATTACATTTTTCATCACTACCTTTAACCTCTTAACTCCCGCCTGAACCGAGAGGATCTTTTTCCTCACGTCATCACATTTTTTTTCCATCATTTTTTTGTTGGGTGTTCAACTCATTTTGGTAACTTTTTTGTCAATTTTTTTGTCAAATTTATGTAAAAAAAAAAATTACATTTTGTAACAATTTTGTAATTTTTTTGTAATTTTTTGACACATTTTTTTTTTTTTTCCTCACTTTTTTATCATTTTTTGTTACATTTTGGTCATTTTTTTTGCCAATTTTTTGTAATTTTTGGGTCAAATTTTTATCACATTTTTGTCATATTTTTGTAAAAAATTTTGTCAAATTTTGTCATTTTTTGGTCAATTTTGTCTTTTTTTTGTCATTTTTTGGTCAATTTCTTGTGACATTTTTGCCACTTTTTCATCCATTTCTCCTCACTTTTTTGTCAATGTCTTCTCACTTTTTTCTCACATTTCCATCATTGTTTTCGTCTCAGTTTTGTCACTATTTTCACACCTTTTTCCCAGAAGCTTTTGGACTGGGGTAAAGCCAAACTGGACAAAATAAGTTAAGGGCTTAACTTCAGGACAACACACGAAGCCAAAATGTTCTCAACCTGAATCCAAAAACCAAACCAGAGCCTCTTTTCCTCACAGAATCCGCCAAACCGATCCATTTCCAGCCTGTGATTTTCCCGTCTCCGTTGATTTTTGAGGCTTCCTGTTCTCCTTTCATGTCGCCTTCCTTGTCATTCTTCCTGCGTGCTTCAGACGTCTATAATTAATGCCGTTTCCTCACACGACACGGGAATCACATCAAGGCCATCCGTCTGCTCCATCGCTCCTGTTGTTCCTATCAGAAAACATCAGCGGGGAGAAAGGGCACGCTTGTCACGTCCCTCCCCCACGACCCTATGGAGGACGGTCAAGGCTTCACGCTTAATGTAGGAGCTAGTGCGACACATGGACTGTAGTTAATGTTTGAACATACACAATACTACGTTTAGTGTTTGGAAATACTGCATGAATATGGGGGGGTCGTGCAGTGCAGGAAATGGAATGATAATGATCTTAAACTGTACATGAGAGTAGGTGACTCGTGTCCAAGCTCCAAGTACAAGTTTCATACAGTAACATCATCATTT
The DNA here is from genome assembly GCF_951799975.1 of Gobius niger. Taxonomy (NCBI): domain Eukaryota; kingdom Metazoa; phylum Chordata; class Actinopteri; order Gobiiformes; family Gobiidae; genus Gobius; species Gobius niger. The sequence goes on from NC_136873.1 coordinate 8,020,308, forward strand.
CTCATCTCCTTGCTCAGGTATTACAAAGTTGTGTCAGGTATTTTCAGGTATTTTAACCTGAACCTGAACTGAGAGGATTTTTTTCCTCACGTCATCAGATTTTTTTCCATCATTTTTTTTGTTGGGTATTCAACTCATTTTTGTAACTTTTTAGTCATAATATGTCACATTTTTGTCATTTTTTCATGATTTTTTTTAACCACATTTTTGTTCGTTTTTTGTAATTTTTTTTGGTCATTTTTGTCAAATTTTTGCTATTTTTTTGTCAATTTTTTGTCACATTTTTGTCATTTTTTATTTCATTTTTTTTGTCGTCATTTTTTGGTCATTTTTTGGTCATTTTTTTTTATCTTTTTTTTTCTTTTTTGTCACATTTTGTCAACTCATTTTGTAATTTTTTTGTAATTTTTTGTCACATTTTTGTCATTTTTTGTCATTTTTTTGGTCGTTTTTTTGTCATTTTTTTGTCATTTTCTAATCTTTTTATTTATTTTATTTTTTTGTCACATTTTGTCACATTTTTGTAATTTTGTGACATTTTTTTGACATTTTTTTGACATTTTTTTTGACATTTTTTGTCAATGTTTTCTCGCTTTTTTGTCACATTTCCATCATTGTTTTCGTTTCAGTTCTGTTGCTATTTTCCCACCTTTTGTCCAGAAGCTTTTGGACTGGGCTAAAGCCAAACTGGAGAAAATGTGCTCGGTTCAGGTGGGAGTTAAGGGGTTAAGAAAGCTGAAGGACACTTGATCGAGAAAGTTTTCCTGTTTGTGGAACGTGTTGTAAAAAGTGTCTCTAAAGCAGCAACACTTCGAACCTCTGACTCTCCTGCGTGACCGTCTCCCACAGCTCTATAGCAGGAAGCTAACGTTGGTGTTGTGAACCGGAGCTACAGCAGCTCTGGGACTTTTACAAAGACACATCAGTGCTGCTTTTACCTAAACACCCAGGATTCAAAGCGGCGACAAGCAAACTTATTTGAGAGGCTGGATCTGCGCTGGGAATGTGTTTGGGCTTTGTTGAAGCACAGAGCCTTCCCAAAGCTAATGCTACGAGCTAAAGTCGATGTGAAAACGAGGAATATGCACGAATAAAGTCTATTAAGCCCCATCTGTTCAACAATGATCACACACTGAGCCGGGCTTGTTCAGCTCTGATATTTGTGGTTGATATTTGGAGCTCATTGATTTAATAATTCATGGCCATTCATCATTCATTCATCTAAAGTACTGTCTATTATTCACTGTAAATTCAGCTGTTTCAGTCTCCAGCCTCTCCGCAGGTTTTGCTTGATTGAAAGGCTTTTTTTTTCCCACTTAGATGCAGGCTACTAAAATTATATAGCAGCATATACATACAGCAGCGTTGTCCATAATGTAAGTAGGTGGTTTCTCAGGTAACACGCAACATTAAAAAAAACCTCTTCCTCACCCTCCGCGGGCGCTCTCTTTCTCCTCCTGCTCGGGTCTTCTCTGAGCCCCTGGTGTTTCTCTAGTTTCTCGTGTTCCTTTTTCCTGATGTTGAAGTCTTGGTATTGCTATGTCGACCACAACGGCTCCTCTGCTCTTTGTCACCACCACAATGTCCGGTTGGTTCATCACCGTTCTGTCCGTCTGTATCTGGAAGTCCCACAGGATCTTGGCTCGGTCATTCTCGACCACCTTTGGAGGTGTTTCCCACTTTGACCTTGGGGTTTCCAGCCCAGACTCTGCACAGATGTTCCTGTACACTATACCAGCCACTTGGTTTTGGCGCTCCATGTAGGCTTTTCTTGCCAGCATCTTACACCCTGCAGTTCTGTAAAGCTGGATTGTCTCATTGGCCTCTTTGCACAGTCTGCACCTGGGCTCTTGTCTGGTGTGATAGATCTGTATATATATATATGTATATGAATTATTTGTCCTGTCAATAAAGTACTAGCTGAGAGTGAGCCTCTGTGAGCTCCCAAGTAGCATCGAGAAAAAATATTAAATGAATCGGGCTCTGAAGATCTGTATTGCAACTCGTCCTTGAAACAAAGCCTTTCTAAAGCACCAGGTTGATGACGACACTAGAATTTAGATTTAGTTCCAGACAAGAACAAAACCTGGCCTGTACATACCCACATCTCCTCTTCGCCCTGACATCCTTGATAAAGGTCAAAGCACCGTTTGTAATATTTGTATTTTACTTGGCTGAGTTCATTATATTTACTGACTACTTACTAATTAAACTCTTAACCCTCACCTTAACCAAGTGCATTTGTTCAGCTTTACTCAAAACTCGATAAAATCCTCTTGACAAAACTGATATAAACATCTTTCTTTCCGTGTTTTCGTGGCTTTTTCATCCTTGTTTTCATCTCATTTTGTCGCTTTCAGATTTGCGTAAGGCCCAACTGGAGAAAATGTGATCCTCTCAGGTGAGAGTTAAGAAATGAATACACAGTTCTTAACTACGTGCTGTCTCGGAGCTGTCATGCACATGGAGCACTTCCACTCCAAGGCCACATTTTTGTCATTTTTTTGTCATTTTTTAATCTTTTTTTTTTTTCATTTTTTTGCCACATTTTTGTAATTTTTTGTCATTTTTTGGGGGAATTCAACTCATTTTTTAATCTTTTTTGTCATTTTTTTGTTATTTTTTTTGTAATTTTTTTTTGTAATTTTTTTTGGTCATTTTTTAATCTTTTATTTTTTAGTCACATTTTTGGAATTTTTGGTCATTTTTGGGGGGAATTCAACTCATTTTTTAATCTTTTTTGTCATTTATTTGTCATTTTTTAGTCATTTTTTTTGTCTTTTTTTTTTCCTTTTTTTTTCATTTTTTGGTCATTTTTGTCAATTTTTTTTCATTTTTTCGTCATTTTTTAATCTTTTTTTTTTCCATTTTTTTGTCACATTTTTGTAATTTTTTGTAATTTTTGGGGGGGTATTCAACTCATTTTTGTATCTTTTTTGTAACTTTTTTGTCACATTTTTGTAATTTTTTGGGGGAATTCAACTCATTTTTTAATCTTTTTTGTCATTTTTTTGTCATTCTTTGGTCAAATTTTTATCACATTTTTGTCATTTTTTCGTCAATTTTTTCGTCAATGTTTTCTCACTTTTTTCTCACTTTTTCCCCCACATTTCCACTCCAAGGCCTAATTTGGAGGCGCAATCATTTGGAATCAGCTCCACCTGACGCTGCTGGCACGAAGACAAAACTCTGGAAACTGGAGGAAACATAAAAACCTTTGCATTCCTTTATATGCCCCTTGTTGGATGTGCACAGTCAGCTTCGATACTGACTCCCCTCTGCATAGGAACATATGACGATGTGCAGAAAAGAGAAGCCCTATGTATAACCCCACTGCAGGCCCCGGGGCGGACCGGAGCGCATGAATGGGCGCTGTGTAAATGAATGGCACAAAAGGCTCGGCGGCGGCGGGACGGTTCCTTCACAGACTCCATGAAAGAGCCCCAGCTGGGTGTGGGCTAAGAATACCCGGCCACGGAGAAATAGGTCAAACAGCAAAGCCACCATCAGACATGAGAGGAGCGTCCAAAGGCCAAGCGGCATCAGAGAAAAACACAAGCACGAGCGCTGGAGAAGAGAGTCAGCGGATGTGGTGTCGAAAATGCTTAATACACTGCGCTTTTTAAGTTTTGGACACCTGAAGTCTCTCCACTGGCTTTCTTTTGCTCAAACCTGTGGAGACGTCCGGTGCCCTAACCGGAGCTGTGAAAAATAACTCCATATAATATTGTAAGGCGTAATAATACCAGGAGTAATTTGGTATCTGCATAGTAAAGTGAAGATTACTGCGCGGATTTCGAACTACTCCTGGTATTATTACCAGGGAAAAAATGTGGGAAAAAAGTGAGAAAAAAGTGAGAAAACATTGACAAAAAAATGACAAAAAAATGACAAAAATGTGATAAAAATTTGACCAAAGAATGACAAAAAAAAGGATTAAAAAATGACAAGAAAATGTGACAAAAAATGACCAAAAATTGACAAAAATGAAAACAAAAATGGCAAAAAAGATTAAAAAATGAGTTGAATTCCCCAAAAAAATGACAAAAAATGACAAAAATGTGACAAAAAAATGAAACAAAAAAAAAAGATTAAAAAATGACGAAAAAATGACGAAAAAATGTGTATTTGTGTAATTTTTGGTGACATTTTTGCCACTTTTCCATCAATTTTTCGTCACTTTTTTGTCTTGCCTTTCTTCACACAAAAAGTAAATATCAAGCATTGGCTTAAATGACTTGAATTGAGGAAATGTTTCTTGTTTTTTGAGCGGTTTTCACTCATTTAGACACTTTTCCTGATCGGACCGAGTTTGCTTTGCTTGTTTGAGGACATTTCAGACCAGTTCTAGGGTAAATCTCGCTTGAAATAAGAAAGTAAAACTGCCAATGAGATAATTTTTTTGTCACATTTTTTGTCATTTTTTGTGTTTTTTTTAAATAAATTTTTTTGTCATTTTTTATCCATTTTTTTGGGACAATTTTTGTCGTTTTTTAAATCAATTTTTTTGGTCATTTTTTTGGGTCATTTTTCATAATTTTTTGTCACATTTTTTGTCATTTTTTTAATCAATTTTTTGTCTTTTTTGTATCAATTTTTTGTCATTTTGTGGGTCATTTTTCACCTCAAGCATTGGCTTAAATGACTTGAATTGAGGAAATGTTTCTTGTTTTGAGCGGTTTTCACTCATTTAGACACTTTTCCTGATCGGACCGAGTTTCCTTTGCTTGTTTGAGGACATTTCAGACCAGTTCTAGGGTAAATCTCGCTTGAAATAAGAAAGTAAAACTGCCAATGAGATAATTTTTTTGTCACATTTTTTGTCATTTTTTGTGTTTTTTTTAAATCCATTTTTTTGTCATTTTTTATCCATTTTTTTGGGACGATTTTTGTCGTTTTTGTAATCAATTTTTTTGGTCATTTTTTGGGTCATTTTTCATAATTTTTTTCACATTTTTTGTCATTTTTTTAATCAATTTTTTGTCATTTTGTGGGTCATTTTTCACCTCAAGCATTGGCTTAAATGACTTGAATTGAGGAAATGTTTCTTGTTTTTTGAGCGGTTTTCACTCATTTAGACACTTTTCCTGATCGGACCGAGTTTACTTTGCTTGTTTGAGGACATTTCAGACCAGTTCTAAGGTAAATCTCGCTTGATATAAGAAAGTAAAACTGCCAATGAGACGAGACCAATTTTCTTTCCCCATTGGCAAAGAAAATGACCTGAAATGAGGACGAAATGTATCGAAACGAGTCAGAAACATCTCAGAACAAGTGAAATAATCCAGGACAAATGCCCAACAACTTCTTAACCTGTCAAAACAACTAAAATTTTGATTATTGTGCTCAAATTGAGATGTTTATACTGATCTAGTTAAATACTTTTTGCAGTGCAGAGTGAGACTTTAGGTCAGACATGAGTGACAGTAACATGACGCTAAACACAGTGAGCTCTTTGTTTCCAGTAAAAAGGCTGAGGCCTCATTGCTCTTCAGCCACAGACTGAGAAGTGAAGAAGGAAGTCATGGAGCTTCTGCTTTAGACAGAAACAAAGAGCTCAACACTCTGGATAACTAGGAAATGAGGCCCTGTGTCAAAAATCCTGAAACATCCCTTTAATGCTCTGATTATGACTTCAGTTTTATACATTTTACTTTTGCAGAGACGAAAACAATGATGGAAATGTGACAAAAAAGTGAGAAAACATTGACAAGAAAGTGATGAAAAATTGATGAAAAAATGGCAAAAATGTCACAAAAATATGACAAGAAATTGACAAAAAATTGACAAAAAATGGACAAAAAAATGACAAAAAATGGACAAAAAATGACCAAAAAATGACAAAGAAAAGACAAAAAATGGACAAAAAATTGACAAAAAATTGACAAAAATTTAAAAAAAATTGACAAAAAAAATTGACAAAAAAAATGACAAAAAATGACAAAAAATGACAAAAAAATGACAAAAAAATGACAAAAAAATGACAAAAAATGACAAAGAAAAGACAAAAAAATGACAAAAAATGACAAAGAAAAGACAAAAAAGTGACAAAAAATGGACAAAAAATTGACTAAAAATTGACAAAAAATTGACCAAAAAAATTACAAAAAATTTACAAAAAAATGATGAAGAAAAGACAAAAAAATGACAAAAAATGACAAAAAATGACAAAAAATGACAAAAAATTGACAAAAAATTGATAAAAAAATGAGGCGGGCCAAGTTTGGCCCGCGGGCCCCACTTTGGGCACCCCTGAGATATGGCAACGTTTGGAGGACGCCCCCATGATTTAGAAGAGGTTTATAATGCAGGCTAGCTGATACCATAGACATGCGCTAGCCTAGCATTAGCCTTGCACCACTTAAAAACCACCAATTTAAAAACTATATCTAGAAACCAACAACACTCTGGATAACTAGGAAATGAGGCCCTGTGTCAAAAATCCTGAAACATCCCTTTAATTCTCTGATTATGACTTCAGTTTTATACATTTTACTTTTGCAGAGACGAAAACAATGATGGAAATGTGACAAAAAAGTGAGAAAACATTGACAAAAAAGTGATGAAAAATTGATGAAAAAATGGCAAAAATGTCACAAAAATATGACAAGAAATTGACAAAAAATTGACAAAAAATTGACAAAAAATTGACAAAAAATTGACAAAAAAATTACAAAAAATTGACAAAAAATGACAAAAAATTGACAAAAAAAATGACAAAAAATGACAAAGAAAAGACAAAAAAGTGACAAAAAATGGACAAAAAAAATTACAAAAAATTTACAAAAAAATGATGAAGAAAAGACAAAAAAATGACAAAAAATGACAAAAAATTGACCAAAAAAATGACAAAAAATGACAAAGAAAAGACAAAAAAGTGACAAAAAATTGACAAAAAAAATTACAAAAAATTTACAAAAAAATGATGAAGAAAAGACAAAAAAATGACAAAAAATGACAAAAAATGACAAAAAATGACAAAAAATTGACAAAAAATTGACAAAATTTGGGCACCCCTGAGATATGGCAACGTTTGGAGGACGCCCCCATGATTTAGAAGAGGTTTATAATGCAGGCTAGCTGATACCATAGACATGCGCTAGCCTAGCATTAGCCTTGCACCACTTAAAAACCACCAATTTAAAAACTATACCTAGAAACCAACAACACTCTGGATAACTAGGAAATGAGGCCCTGTGTCAAAAATCCTGAAACATCCCTTTAATGCTCTGATTATGACTTCAGTTTTATACATTTTGCTTTTGCAGTGTGGAGGATTTTGGTTATAAAGTGATAATGACAGTCAGCAGTTCACTTTTGGAGGCACAGCAGCTACCCCTTGCCGCGGGACAGCAGGTATCCCAGCATGATCAGCAGCAGCACCAGCACGGCCACGTACAGGTACAAGGAGTGGATCCTCATCAGCCTGTACCGGGACCAGGGGCGCAGGTCCGGGCCCTCCGCGGCCCCGCGCCCGGCCCGGCACGGGTCCACGCCTCCGCCGCCGTACATGTCCTCCTGCAGGACCAGCACGTCCCACTGCGGCAGCGGGGTGGTCTGCCTGCACAGGGGGCACCTCAGCCGGCTGGGGTCCCGGGACGCGCGCTGGACGGACTCCAGGCAGTGCCGGCACACGGGGTGGTTACAGTGGAGGACGGCGGCCGCGTGGTCTCCCTGTGGAACCATGGAGGGTTAAACTCACTGGATGGATGGAATCACGAAGAAGAAGCTAACAGGCTAATGGGCAAAGCTAAGTGCGGGCTAGCGTCACTTTAAACCCCTTAAATCCCGCCTGAACCGAGCACATTTTCTCCAGTTTGGCTTTACCCCAATCCAAAAGCTTCTGGGAAAAAGGTGGGGAAATAGAGACAAAACTGAGACGAAAACAATGATGGAAATGTGACAAAAGTGAGAAAACAATGACAAAAAAGTGATGAAAAATTGATGAAAAAAATGGCAAAAATGTCACAAAAATGTGGCAAGAAATTGACAAAAAAGTGATGAAAAATTGACAAAAAAAGACAAAAAAAAGGACAAAAAAATGGACAAAAAAATGACAAAAAAAAGACAAAAAATGGACAAAAAAATGACAAAAAATGGACAAAAAAATGACAAAAAATTGACAAAAAAATTGACAAAAAATTGACAAAAAAATGACAAAAAATGACAAAAAATTGACAAAAAATTGACAAAAAAATGACAAAAAAATGACAAAAAAATGACCAAAAAATGACAAAAAATGACAAAAAATTGACAAAAAAATGACAAAAAAATGACCAAAAAAATGACAAAAAATTGACAAAAAATTGACAAAAAAATGACAAAAAAAATGACAAAAAAATGACAAAGAAAAGCCAAAAAATGGACAAAAAATTGACAAAAAATGGACAAAAAAATGAAGTGTGAAAAGGTGGGAGTTAAGGGGTTAAAAGTGATTCCACTGATCCAGGCAGCAAAGATCACTTCTTCTTTTCAAGCAGCAGACTTGACACAACGATGGCGCGTTGCTGCCTCCTGCTGTTTTTTCGTCCATTTTTTATCACATTTTGGTAAAAAAAAAATTGTCCTTTTTTGTCATTTTTTGTCAAATTTTTATCACATTTTTGTCATTTTTTCGTCCATTTTTCATCAATTTTTTGCCATTTTTTTGTTACATTTTTTTGCCATTTTTTTGTTACATTTTTTTGTCATTTATTTGTTACATTTTTTTGTCATTTTTTTGTTACATTTTGGTCATTTTTTGTCATTTTTTTGTCATTTTTTTAATCAAATTTTTTGTCCTTTTTTCGTCAATTCTTTATCACATTTTTGTCACATTTTGGTCATTTTTTTGGGTCATTTTTTGGGTCATTTTTTAATAAATCTTTTGTCATTTTTTGTCAATTTTTCGTCACTTTTTTCTCACATTTCCATCATTGTTTTTATCTCAGTTTTGTTGCTATTTTCACAGCTTTTTTTTCCAGAAGCTTTTGGACTCTAGAAATGTGAAAAATACTGTCAATTCCTTAAAATGTCTTAGCAGAGCACCCTAATAATAATGATCCTAAAAGAATACTCTAAGAATACAACGCAATGACCTAAATCTACTTGAATTAAGAGATTAAATCTAAAGATTGAGTAGATTAAAGCAGATAAAACCTATTCTCGCCAATGGAACAAGCACAATTTTTTACTTAATTCAGATTATTTTGTATAATTTCAAGTGAATAATTATTGTTTTTTTTTACAGTGAAACTTAATTTGTTTGATTTCCAGTGGGATTTCTATTTGTTCCATTGGCAATTTATCTGATCTTAGATTAGTTCAAACTTAAACTGATTTAAGATGGACATTTTTTTATCACATTTTTGTCATTTTTTTGTCACATTTTTGTCTTTTTTTTGGTCATTTTTTTTGTAAATTTTTTTGTCATTTTTTCATCAATTTTTCGGCAATTTTTTGTCATTTTTTGTCAAATTTTTATCACATTTTTGTCATTTTTTTGTCACATTTTTGTCATTTTTTTGTCAAATTTTTATCAAATTTTTGTCATTTTTTTGTCACATTTTGTCACATTTTTGTCATTTTTTTGTCATTTTTTCATCAATTTTTAATCAATTTTTTGTAATTTTTTTGTCACATTTTGTCACATTTTTGTCAAATTTTTGTCATTTTTTTGTCATTTTTTTTGTCTTTTTTTAATCAATTTTTGTCTTATTTTTTTGTCACATATTTGTCTTTTTTTTTTACAATTTTTGTCATTTTTTATCACATTTTTGTCATTTTTTCATAAATTTTTCATAATTTTTTTTAAATTTTTGTCAAATTTTTTCATCAATTTTTAATCACATTTTTGTCATTTTTTTGTCATTTTTTTTATCACATTTTGTCACATTTATTGTCATTTTTTCGTCAATTTTTGTCAATTTCTTGTGACATTTTTGCCACTTTTTCATCCATTTTTCGTCACGTTTTCGTCAATTTTTTATCACTTTTTTGTTACGTTTCCATCATTGTTTTCGTCTCAGTTTTGTCGCTATTTTCACAGCTTCTTCCAGAAGCTTTTGGACTGGGGTAAAGCCAAACTGGAGAAAATGTGCTCGGTTCAGGCGGTTTTAATCAAGAGTTTTAATCAAGATTATAATGGACACTGTCTGACAAAGCCATACTGTCTTCTTAGTTTCACTGTTTACGACTAAAGGTTTGTTTACCTGCATCAATAGTTTTTTCAGGCAGCTCCTCCTGTATTGGAAAAGCTTGCGCCCCCTACTGACTGACTGACTGTAAACAAACTGCCTTAAAGTCTTAAACAAAGGTATTTTTCGTTCTGCAGTACCTGTGCTTGGAACGGCTCGGTGCACACGGGACACTCTTCACTCGGCTCCTTTGGGACGCCCCCCTGTGTCTCCGCTGTTCCCTCTGTCCCAGCGGAGGAGGAGGAGGAGGAGGAGGGGGAAGGCAGGCCGACAGCACCAGTGTAGAGCAGAGGGGAGATGAGAGAGCCGAGCGTCCCCCCCGGGAGAGCCTGCTCCCCTGAGGTGGTCCCGCCCTGACCTGGGGTAGAGGCCTCGCTGTGGTCCATGTTCCCGGTGCGACTCCGCTCTGACGTTCTGATGTAACGGGAGTTTAGCAAAGGCGAGTTCGAGATAAGATAAGCTCGGGCAGGGCTTGACTTTCCCAGCTCTGTGACATTCAGGTTTCCTTTAACCTCTTACCACCCGCCTCAACCAAATGCATTCTGTCCTCTTTGGGCTGTGTAGCACCTCATTTGAAGACCCACGGTAGCACAGCGGTTAGTGCTTGTGCTTCACAGCTAGAAGGTCCCGGGTTCCATTCCCACCACCTAACCTCTTGACTCCCGCCTGAACCGAGAGGATCTTTTTCCTCATGTCATCACATTTTTTTTCCATCATTTTTTTGTTGGGTATTCAACTCATTTTTTGTCACATTTTTGTCATTTTTTCTTCCATTTTTTATCAATTTTTTGTCATTTTTTCATCACATTTTTTATCAATTTTTTGTCATTTGTTCGTCAATTTTTTATCAATTTTCTGTCAATTTCTTGTGACATTTTTGTGACATTTTTGCCACTTTTTCATCCATTTTTTGTCAAACTTTTGTACTTTTTTTTGTCAAATTTTTAGCATATTTTTGTATTTTTTTCTAACATTTTTGTCATTTTTTGTCACATTTATGTCATTTTTTTGTCAATTTTTTATCAAATTTTTGTCACTTTTTTGTCATTTTTTCATCACATTTTTTATTTTTTTGTCAATTTTTTATCAAATTTTTGTCACTTTTTTGTCATTTTTTCATCACATTTTTTATCAATTTTTTGTCAATTTTTTGTCCATTTCTTGTGACATTTTTGTGACATTTTTGCCACTTTTTCATCCATTTTTTTGTCAAACTTTTGTCCTTTTTTTTGTCAAATTTTTAGCATATTTTTGTATTTTTTTCTAACATTTTTGTCATTTTTTGTCACATTTATGTCATTTTTTTGTCAAATTTTTTATCAAATTTTTGTCACTTTTTTGTCACATTTTTGTCATTTTTTCATCACATTTTTTATCAATTTTTTGTCAATTTCTTGTGACATTTTTGTGACATTTTTGCCACTTTTTCATCCATTTTTTGTCAAACTTTTGTAATATTTTTGTCACATTTTTGTCATTTTTTCATCACATTTTTTATAAATTTTTTGTCATTTGTTAATTTTTCATCCATTTTTTGTCAAACTTTTGTAATTTTTTGTCAAATTTTTTGCATATTTTTGAATTTTTTTGTAACATTTTTGTCATTTTTTGGTCATATTTTTGTCAATTTTCGTCAATTTTTCGTCACTTTTTTGCCAACGTTTTCTCACTTTTTTCTCACATTTCCATCATTGTTTTCGTCTCAGTTTTGTCGTTATTTTCACAGCTTTTTTCCAGACTTCTAGTAAACAGACCAACTGTCATGTACATGCTACAAAAATTGAATAAAAGCTTAATCTTTTCCAAGTTTTTCTTTAAATCTCGGATAAGAAGCGAAAAACTCACACCCTTCTCCTGCTTTGCAACAGCTTTTAGGCATGTCTGGTCTGCACGTGTCCTACAGCCGGTTACAATGACCCTGATCTTCAGCTGAACCATCAAATAAACGATCACGGGGAAGTAAAGAGTGTCAGTTCTCACGGCCCCGCGCCCGTCCCGGACTCACGCCCCATTGCCTCCGCTAAAGCGCTGGGCTCGCTGATGCATGAGCGTGTGAAGTGCAGACACTCTTTGCATATTTCAATGTTTCAATGCGCACTTTACACGTGTAGATTAGACGCGGGGACACGGGAAACTAAACACACGTCTGTGATGTGAACTGAAAGCAGATGTATATTTGATAAACAGGACGGAAATAGATTTGCAAAGAATAATTGTTACAACAGCAGTATTCTCATTTAACATTTTGATAGTTTCTCATTCCCAACACTATCTGTATTTAAAAGGCCATGTAGATTTTAGAGTGTTGTCTGGCCTTTGTTTTTTAACCCCTTAACTCTGAACCGAGCACATTTTCTCCAGTTTGGCTTTACCCCAGTCCAAAAGCTTCTGGAAAAAAGGTGTGAAAATAGCAACAAAACTGACACGAAAACAATGATGGAAATGTGACAAAAAAGTGAGAAAATATTGACAAAAATGTGACAAAAAATTGAAGAAAAATGACAAAAATGTGACAAAAATGTAATAAAATTTTGATGAAAAACTACAAATATTTGTTGAAAAATTTGCAAAAATGTCACTAGAAATTTACGAAAAACTGACGAAAACATTGACAAAAATGTGACGGAAAATTGATGAAAAAGTGGCAAAAATGTCACAAGAAATTGACAAAAATTTGACAAAAATTTGACAAAAAATTAATAAAAATGTGACAAAAAAATGACAAAAAAATGACAAAAAAAATGACAAAAATGTGACAAAAATGTGAACAAAAAAAAAACACAAAAATGTCACAAGAAATTGACAAACAACTGATGAAAAAATGACAAAAATGTGACAAAAAAAATGTGACAAAAAATACAAAAATGTGATAAAAATTTGACAAAAAACTACAAATATTTGATGAAAAATTGGCAAAAAAGTCACAAAAATGTCACAAGAAATTGACAAAAAATGGACGAAAAAATGCCAAAAATGTGACCAAAAAATGACAAAAATGTGACTAAAATTTGACAAAAAACTACAAATATTTGATGAAAAAGTGGTAAAAATGTCACAAGAAATTGACAAAAATGTGACAAAAATTTGACAAAAAAATCCAAAAAACTGATGAAAAAATGCCAAAAATGTGACAAATTTTTTTTTACAAAAAACTACAAATATTTGATGAAAAATTGGCAAAAAAGTCACAAAATGTCACAAGAAATTGACAAAAAATGGACGAAAAAATGCCAAAAATGTGACAAAACTGTGACTAAAATGTGACAAAAATTTGACAAAAAATTGATAACAATTTGATAAAAAATGGACAAAAAAAAGACAAAAATGTGACAAAAAATGACAAACAAATGACCAAAAAAATGACAAAAAAGTTACAAAAATGAGTTGAACACCCAACAAAAAAATGCTGGAAAAAAGAATCTGCTGACGTGAGGAAAAAGATCCTCTGGGTTCAGGCGGGAGTTAAGAGGTTAACAGCGCGTGGTATAAATGTGCTGAGGGCCTCGCCGTGGCCTGATTACACTTGATTACACAAGTGTTGTGTATCTTCAGATTCCAATCAGTGTCGGCGCCATCGGAGCAGCAAACAACACCTTTCAGAGCAGGCGCAGGCGTCCCGGGACACAAGGTGCAGGGGAAAGTATATTAACTCACAAATGTTGAACCGTATCATTCTAGCTCCACATTGTTCCATAGATACAGACATGGGCATCTCTGCTTTATGCTCACCACAAGTGTTAAAGGGATGATTGGAGGGTCTTTCATCTCCCCCTGGTGTCTCTGGGCAGAAAACCATGTTTGTAACTTCGCTGCCACCGGGCCGGAGCCACCAATACACACTAATGGAATCATGAAGAAGAAGCTAACATGCTAACGGGCAAAGCTAACTGCGGGCTAACGTCACTTTAAACAGTATTTACAGCCAAGTTTGAGTGAAATTTTTTTTTTTCATTTAATAATTGGATATTTTTTGTCACATTTTTGTAATTTTTTGTCACATTTTTGTCACATTTGTCACATTTTTGTCATTGTTTTGGTCATTTTTTTTGTCACATTTTTGTCATTTTTTTCTTCCATTTTTTGTCAATTTCTCGTCACTTTTTTGTCACATTTCCATCATTGTTTTCGCCTCTTGATTATAGTTGTTTTGTGCAGGGAGTATTCGAAAGGCTCATTTAACCTGAACTCCCGCCTGAACCGAGAGGATCTTTTTCCTCACGTCATCAGATTTTTTTTCCATAATTTTTTTTGTTGGGTATTCAACTCATTTTTGTAACTTTTTTGTCATTTTTTTATCACATGTTTGTAATTTTTTCATAAATTTTTCATCAAATTTTTGTCATTTTTTTGTCATATTTTTCTAAAAAAAAATTGTCAAATTATTATCAAATTTTTGTCCTTTTTTTGTCACATTTTTGTCTTTTTTTTTCAAGTTTTTTTTTTTATTAAAAAAAATGTATATATATTTTTTTGACAAATTTATATCACATTTTTTGTCATTTTTTTGGTAATTTTTTTGTCCATTTCTTGTGACATTTTTGCCACTTTTTCATCAATTTTTCGTCACTTTTTTGTCACATTTCCATCATTGTTTTCGTCTCAGTTTTGTCGCTATTTTCTCACCTTTTTTCCAGAAGCTTTTGGACTGGGGTAAAGCCAAACTGGAGAAAATGTGCTCGGTTCAGGCGGGAGTTAAGGGGTTTACAAACCATGAATCAAAATCTCTGCTAAATTTGTCTGACATTTAAACTGTATATTCAAAAAATGAAGAGCCATTTGGGGGCCAAAAGATCCAAATGATTCAAGCCAAAGACCCCATGTCTAATATTGACTGGCCCAAGTAGTGACAGAAACAAAAAAATCCCATTAAAACGATCGTCGATGACGATACAGATTTGATGGATGGTTTTCTGGAAGACGACTTCCGGATGAACGGATGATGGACACAAAGGTCACGCTGCAAAAGGAAAACAACAAGCAGTCATGTATTTGTAAATGATCATGAGGTGAACATTCTTATGGTAATAATGGACTTACTTTCCCTGAACTGGAGTTTTGCAACACATTTTCCAGATGATCGACCGGATCTAAACAGAAAAGTATTGTTTCCAACGTAAATATATTTCAATCAGAACTAGAACTCAACAGAATTCAAGAAAAGCTGATTGTTCACATGGAAATAAACACGGCGAGATGACCCATTTCATCCACCTCAAGACAGTTTTCTGACTTTCATGTTCACACAATGAGAAGCAATAGATTTATTTAAAGTTTTATCGTCATGAACAGGTTATGGAGGGCAAATGCATTGCGAGGGGGCGGGGTTAATTTGACGGAAGTGGGAAACTCACGGCAGTAAAATACTTCAAGGTTCTTGGATGGACGAGGCCTGAACGACTGAGAGCTACACAGACGTCAAACAGCATGACTTTATCGAGTGACACGGAGGTAAACCTTTAACGCTAATGTTTTCTAACGTAATAAACCAGATGTGGCTAAACATGCAGTCAACCTTCAAAATGTTTGCAATACCGTGACTGATACATTTCATAATAGTCTGAACTTGTTGGCGCTGCGGTTCAGCAGCAACACGTCTTGTGGAGAATGAAATGTCAGGGCTCAGACGAACTTTGTTCTCGTTCTTTTTGCCTCAAGAACAAAGTTCTCGTGTCTTGTAGAGGATGAAAAGGCCTGACTCGAGTCTCTCACCTTTGGAACTTGAATTACAGCTCTGAATGAAAGTTAGTAATAACGTAGTATGGTAACACATCATAATAGTAGTACATGAGTTCATGTATGATTTTTCATGAACTTAGGCATGAATTAATCCATGATTTCATGATACATTCATGCATTACTAAATCATGACTTCTCAGGAACAAACATGTTGGATCATGGACGACTTCACCCTGAATTAAACGTGTTCTACTGTCATGAAAGTACATGAAAATCTTAATGATTCATCATGATCATGAGGATCACATAAGAAGACCATGAATTCACTAAAGCGACAATGAAATGACAATAAAATGATCAACCAATCGTGATAATGAGGATCATGAGGATCATGTATGAACATCATGACTCATATGGAGGAAATGTCAAACAATGTCCCCTCAACTAAAGTGATGCATTAACCTCTTCAACCTGTTAAAGACCTTAGTCCTGAAGAAGAAGCAATGATTACTGGATTGTTTCCTCAATTGGATTTTTTGTGCAAAAAAAAAAGTACAGCATAACCAAATAAGAGCTGGTCTTCAAAAGGTTAAAAAGTTTAGGATAATGCACCACTTTAGTTGAGGGACATAATCACAATGAAATCATGATGTTAGGGATGAGCAAATGATAAGTTCATGATTGTTGTAAATTTGATCCTATAAAGTTATACTTGTGTTCTTGTCCATAATTTGTAAATAGATTTCCTCCATGAGTCATGATGTTCATACATGATCCTCAGTAATATTCATAAAAATAACATTATCTGAATCTGATCCTAAAATTGAAAAAGGACAAAAAAAAACCTGAGACCCTTTTATGGATCATTTTAACGTACCCTTGAATCGTACAGGGGTCCAAACACGAGGATCCACAGGCCCTGAGCAAACGAAACACGCAGTTAAGGATAATATTACATTCTTTAAAAAAATTATAAAGTAATATAAATCAATCAATCATAGCTCAATTCTTATTTTATATCTTTGTCCCAGCCTCACGGTACGATCTCTGATCTGCGTCTTAAGGCTACGACGATCTGTGCTTCACACGGCGCTTCCATGTTTTTTCCACAGATTTTGAACCAGCCTGAAGGTGCAGCTCGGACACATCTTCAGTGAAGGACGTTGTGTCCGAGCTGCACCAGATTTGAAGCGAAAAAACGGCAGTTGTAGCTAGCTAGCTAACGTTAGCATGTAGCATGACTCTAACATGTAGCATCATGTTAGCATTCTCCGTTATTCATGTATTTATGGGCTGTTAAACCACTTTGCTCCTCCCCATGTCTTTGTATCTTTATTCAATAGAAAACTATGTTCATAATTCAGCATTTGTTAAAGTAGCTTTTCAATAATTGGGAGAAAGTTTACGTTTTTCTCTTTGTTTTCTCCTCAGCTGCTTTAAAACACGACCATATATGGACGATACCAGAGGTGCCGTCTTTATCTATCGTATAACCCGAGTTGGGAATAACTGCTTTTAGGAACAAATTAGACAAACGGACTATAGAAATTAGACAAATGGACTATTGTGTCCATAAAAAGACATTTCCGTCAGTCTACCTCAGGGCAGCTGTGGCTACAATAGTAGCTCAGGAGACCAAATGCCATCAGTCCCTTTGACCACCACCAACCACCAGAGGCATAGTACTCAGTTTACTCAAGTATATGTACATGAGTAACTTTTTGGAGAAATTGTACTTCTTTACAGTAGTTTTATCATACAGTACGTTTTACTTCCACCATGAAGTATCTGTTTCTTACTTGAGTAAAAATGGCGGCAAATTCTTAATTTTGACCGATAAAATAGATAAGAGTAGTTCGTTGTGCACTTTATCCTTTAGAATAATTTAGTTTTTCTATATTTTGATGACATTTTTTTGTAAATATTGTAAATATCACAAATTCCACATGAGTTTAGGTTTTCTTTCACACACTAAAATAAACTTTTTCACTCAGTTAGTCTGCACTCACAGTACTCAAGTAACATTTTTAAGTATTTTTTTTTGCTTTTACTTGAGTAATTGTTTCAGTCATTACTTTTTACTTGACTCTACCCACCTCTGCCACTCACTCACTATGTTCACCTAGACTTCCTGGCGTCTCCCATCCAAGTACTGATCAGGCCCTTCCTGCTGGGACGGCCTTAATCTGGACCAGGAGCTCCAGAGAACCTGTGTACCCACTGAGGACTGTCACTCTTTACGTACCTGTAGTGTATGAAGCGAATGTAGTGAGTGAGTGAGTGAATGGATTATTGGACTAATGCATTATTAGGCTAATTTGACTATTAGACTAATTAATATTGATAACGGGGGACGAAAACACAAGAATTCACGTAGCAAATGTGAACCGAGGGGTCAAAACTTAGTGTTCCTTAAGCTCTAATTTTGGGGGGGTCCGCGAGAGAAAATAATAAAAGTTGGCTCTGTGGCGCCCCCTCAAACAGGCAGTTTACATGTCACATTAGCCAAGGTCATAGACCACGTCAGGACATGTAAAAAATGATATCATGACCCCGCCCTAAATGCTACAGGAAGTCGGCCATCTTGGCCCGAACCTCAAACCTTCAAATCGTACCTCTTGAACTTCTGGCCCCTGATCCCCGAGTTTTCAATGGAAAGCCTCCAATTTTGGCCAACATGTCCCAAACCCATGTGGCTTCCAAAAGCATCATTTACATTTTTTTTAAACTATTGTGCGTGGTCATGACAAGGCCGCTCACTGAGAGGCCATTTTCAGCAAATTTCAAAGCCTCATATCTTTCACAGACTTTGTCGGTTTGGAACGGACCCAATCCAGCACGCATGCACATTCCCGACCTGGACCTAATGGTGTGCACACGCAGCCGCTATCGCCAAAAATGCCTTTAAATTGGCTTGTATGTGGCTCGTAAGTGGTTTGTAAGTGGCTTGTAAGTGGCCCGCCCATCCTCCGTGGCCAGAGTTCTTTGCCTGGCAGCATGTTGGACTCAGAGTTTCTCCTGAAATGTGTCAATTTTCTAAATTTCCCCCTTTATTCACAAAAGCCACAGTTTTAGACTCTGTCAGCGAAAGAAGTTTTAATTTGGAAGTGTTTGGCTGCAAATTCAGCTTTTTCTGGACCGTACAATCACAGGAAGTTCATTCCGGCTGTTTCCTGTCCGCCTCTCTGTGTGTTCCTCGTACTATATGGGTCGCAAGACAATATTGCTTCACATATCGAGGGAGCACCATCTCAACAAGTCTTTGGACGGTCAGGGGAATTCACTCTGATTACAAAATGATTCAATATATTACTGCCAAAACTGTAATCCCGATTTTTGCAAATACACAACTGCGGTCTTTCATAAGATTAATGCAAAATCTGCTATGTTGTTCACTGAGTCTGTGTGGCATCATTGGTAGAGCGCAGGGTTCCCATCTGTAAGGTTGCTGGACCGATCCCAGCCTTGACTCTTTTTTTTTTCTTGTTTTTTTTCTTTTGGACTCTGCACTTACTGGGAAGAGCATGAATCACCGCCTATGGTTCCACCTCATTAAAAACGGGGAAATAACCCCTCTCCTCCAGTCATAGCTAGAGTATTGGTTTCCCAACCGTGAGACTGCTGGATCAATTCTGACCTTGACTCTTTTTGTTTTGTTTTTTTGGACTCGGAACATAATGGATATAACATGAATCAACGCCTATGTTCCCACTCTTGAAAAACGTGGAAAGAACGCTTTCAGAATATGCGGAACTTAAGACAAGACAAGAAATTGTGGGATAGTAGGGAAACAACTGAGGCAACACTGGGGACAATGTCGAAAACAATCTAAAAAATGTATGGGGGACACATGACCTGAATTGACCACTCTGCTCCAGTGGTGAACTGGGAACGAATTTCTAACCAGTATTTTTAAAACGAGTGGCCCACATCAGGCCCACATTAATATGGAGTTACAGCTCAGTGATAGTGCGCTGGTCTTTGGTGTAGGAGGTTGCCAGTTCAAATATGGCTTTGACACTTTTCTAATGCTTTCTCTTTTCTTGCCGGCGCAAGAGTGAACCAGGTTTGGTGTGAGGCAGAGGCGAGAGCAGGTTTGGGCGAGAGACAGTGGGGGCGGTCGCAAGGGGCAGCGCACGCGGGGCTCACAGGGGTCGAGAGCGAGCGGGGCAAGGGCCTTTATCGCAAAGCGCGGCTTTAATTATTATTATTAGTATTATTACCTGAAGTGAATTGATGACGCCAAAGGCGAAGTATACTCCTCTGTTCGAGGGGTTATATAACATTCCCAGGGTGAGTCCACGAGTAACTCCGAACAGAAGGAAGGTGATCAGGAGAAACACCAGCCTCACCAGCAGATTCCTGCGCTCATCAGAATCTGCGTTTGCCGCTCTGGTGCTGCGTCTGATGTTGAACAGAACCACGATCATGAGCGCGGCATTAACCAGAGCTATAGTTAGAACTGGCACAGCCAAGGACAGAATCGTCATTGTCATTCTCCAGTCCAACATACAAAATCCACGGTACATGATATAACTGCCGTTTGGTGCAGTGGAGGCCACGGTGATGGCCACTATCAGCAGTGGAGCTCCGTATCCCAAACTGAAACCGATGGCAAACATCTTGGCTTTGGACATGTTGGAGAAGACGAATGAGGTTCTGTAGACGAGCAGCAGACACGAGACCAGCATCCAGAAGAACAGGGAGAGGTCAAAGAGCTGCCAGAAAAAGATCAATGAGAAACATTTCCAATAAACTGAAAATGTTCGCCTAAAAAGCAAGTTGAAGAAGAGGAGGGCATCTTCCATCAGCAGACAAACGGAGGTGTTGATGATGGTCACGTGTCTCATCAAAGCTGTGGAGTTTGTAGTAATGGATTTCCAAACACATCCTTCTATGACGAGGCAAATGAGAATGCAAACTACATTTGCACATGCTCCGAAATAAATAGATTCCACATTTTCCAAAAAGACTGAGAGATAAGATTTGAACAAAAAGATATCGGTGCCCAGAACTGAGAAGGTACTTAGGCGGCTGCAATTGCAGGTCACAGTGTCCTTAGTAACGGCAGAAACGAAGCATCTGCCGTCCCTCCGTCCGCCGTCCCTCAATCCGTCGTCGCTCGATCCGTCGTCGCTCGATCCGTTGTCGCTCGATCCGTTGTCGCTCGATCCGTTGTCGCTCGATCCGTTGTCGCTCGATCCGTTGTAGCTCGATCCATAGTCGCTCAAACCATTGTCGCTCGATCCATTGTAGCTCGATCCGTTGTAGCTCGATCCATTGTAGCTCGATCCATTGTAGCTCGATCCGTTGTAACTCAATCCATAGTCGCTCGATCCGTTGTCGCTCGATCCGTTGTCGCTAGATCCATTGTCGCTCGATCCGTTGTAGCTCAATCCGTTGTCGCTCGATCCGTTGTTGCTCGATCCGTCGTCGCTCGATCCGTTGTAGCTCGATCCGTTGTCGCTCGATCCGTTGTAGCTCGATCCGTTGTAGCTCAATCCATAGTCGCTCGATCCATAGTTGCTCGATCCATAGTTGCTCCATCCGTAGTAGTTGCTCCATCCGTAGTAGTTGCTCCATCCGTAGTAGTCGCTCCATCCGTAGTAGTTGCTCCATCCGTAGTAGTCGCTCCATCCGTAGTAGTTGCTCCATCCATTGTCGCTCCATCCGTCACCGCTCCATCCGTAGTAGTTGCTCCATCCACTGTCGCTCCAGCCTCCGACCCCGCCCGACAGCTCCGAGTCCCACAGCACACATTTATGACGCGTGTTCCTGGTGATATCTTTCTTCTTGAAGCTCACGGACATGTTTAGGTCCTGAAGTTGGCTGACTCTGACCAGAAGCACGTCTGCGTTGACGGAAGCGTTGCGACTGAAAGGGTCTTCCTCATGGGCCAGGAGGGCGCCCAGCGTGGAGAAGGTCAGCGTGGTGATGAACCCCTGGGCCTGGTCCGTTGGTGGGATCGCTAAAGAAACGCTCGGGGTCAGATCTGCTTTGTAAGATCCACGGAACCGGCTTCTGTTGAGCTGGATCCGTGGAGTGGAGATGGAGAACTCCCCTTCTAAAGATGATGAGAGGTCCTTCAGCGCCCCCAGCAGTCCGGAGGAGGCGTTGAGGCTGGCGTCTGGGCTCAAGGAAGACCACGAGTCGAATGCGTTCTCAGAAACAAGGACGTCCACTGTGTTCAGGAGATTCTGCGGAGACAGGTTGTTTTCTGATTTACAATAACTGATGTCAGTGCAGTTTTGGGGTTGATGGTGTGTGACGTTCACGTTAATGTTTCGATTGATTGTAGTCAGGGGCGGACTGGGACTGCAAAACAGCCCCGGACTCTGACCAGCCTGGCCCAAACTAGCGTAGCTGTGACACTTCCACAAATACATATTTTAACCTCTGACCCCCCGCCTTAACCAAATGCATTCTGTCCTCTTTTGGCTGTGTAACACCTCATTTGAAAGCTAAGACCCACAAAACGGACCTTTTTCCTCGCGCTGTTGCTGTGTTGTGTCACCTTTTGTGTGTTTTTTTTTACTTCTTTTGTTGAATTTTTGTCACATTTTTGTTGAATTTTTGTTGAATTTTCGTCACATTTTTGTTGAATTTTTTCATTTTTTTGTTGAACTTTCGTCACATTTTTGTTGAATTTTTGTAAATATTTTGTTGAATTTTTGTTGAATTTTTGTTGAATTTTTGTTGAATTTTGTCACATTTTTGTTGAATTTTTGTTGAATTTTGTCACAGTTTTTGTTGAATTTTCGTCACATTTTTGTTGAATTTTTGTCACATTTTTGTTGAATTTTCGTCACATTTTTGTTGAATTTTTGTCACTTTTTGTTGAATTTTTTCATTTTTTTTGTTGAACTTTCGTCACATTTTTGTTGAATTTTTGTAAATATTTTGTTGAATTTTTGTTGAATTTTTGTTGAATTTTTGTTGAATTTTTGTTGAATTTTGTCACATTTTTGTTGAATTTTTGTTGAATTTTGTCACAGTTTTTGTTGAATTTTCGTCACATTTTTGTTGAATTTTTGTCACATTTTTGTTGAATTTTCGTCACATTTTTGTTGAATTTTTGTCACATTTTTGTTGAATTTTCGTCACATTTTTGTTGAATTTTCGTCACATTTTTGTTGAATTTTTGTCACTTTTTGTTGAATCTTTGTCATTTTTTTGTTGAACTTTTGTCACATTTTTGTTGAATTTTCGTTGAATTTTCGTCAAATTTTTGTTGAATTTTTGTCACATTTTTGTTGAATTTTTGTTGAATTTTGTCACATTTTTGTTGAATTTTTGTTGAATTTTCGTCACATTTTTGTTGAATTTTTGTCACATTTTTGTTGAGCTTTTTGTCACTTTTTGTTGAATTTTTGTCATTTTTTTGTTGAACTTTTGTCACATTTTTGTTGAATTTTCGTCAAATTTTTGTTGAATTTTTGTCACATTTTTGTTGAATTTTTGTTGAATTTTGTCACATTTTTGTTGAATTTTTGTTGAATTTTCGTCAAATTTTTGTTGAATTTTCGTCCAATTTTTGTTGAATTTTTGTAAATATTTTTGTTGAATTTTTGTAAATATTTTGTCACATTTTTGTTGAATTTTTGTCACATTTTTGTTGAATTTTTGTAATTTTTTTGTTGAATTTTCGTCAAATTTTGTTGAATTTTCGTCACATTTTTGTCACATTTTTGTCACATTTTTGTAATTTTTTTGTTGAATTTTTGTTGAATTTTTGTAAATATTTTGTTGAATTTTTGTCACATTTTTGTCACATTTTTGTCACATTTTTGTCACATTTTTGTCACATTTTTAATTATTTTTTTCTATCATTTTTTTCGTTGTGTTTTTTTGTCCGTGTTTTTCTCTTTTAGATTTGGGTAAAGCTCGGTTGAGGCGGGACCGGTGGCCCTCGAGCCAGTGGCCCCTCTGTGCTCTTCCAGAATGGACATAAGGCCAGTCCGCCCCTGATTGTACTTGATCTTCACGTACCTTGATGACGGGCTCAGTGACCACAGGACGGACAGAAGCCGTTGCTTTAAGGATGTCAATGATCGCCAAGATGGTGGGAGCTGAACTCTGAATCTCCTCTGGATGAGATTCAACACTTTGAGAGAGATTTTGAACAAACGTCGACAGTTCCTCCCAGTACAAGCCCTGGCATAAGAAACAAATAAAATATTGTGAAAAACTCTTAAGGCCAGCGCACATCTGATGCACATCCAGGCACGTCCTTTTCTCTTTTAAACACGTGATTTAGCCATTTAATATCCATAAAATAGGACACGTAGGTCAATGTTGCAAAACAGAGAGCAAGTGTGGCTCTTTATTACAAGTTACAAGTGAGAAAACATTGACAAAAAAGTGACGAAAAATTGATGAAAAGGTGGCAAAAATGTCACAAGAAATTGACAAAAAATGGACAAAAAAATTACAAAAATGTGACAAAAAAATTACAAAAATGTGACAAAAAATAACC
The DNA here is from genome assembly GCF_951799975.1 of Gobius niger. Classification (NCBI taxonomy): domain Eukaryota; kingdom Metazoa; phylum Chordata; class Actinopteri; order Gobiiformes; family Gobiidae; genus Gobius; species Gobius niger. Next base: position 8,044,635 of record NC_136873.1, read on the forward strand.
AAAATTCGATAAAAAATGACAAAAATTTGATTAAAATTTGACAAAAAAATCACCAAAAAATGTCAATGTGGCAAAAATGTGATAAAAATAGACGAAAAAATGACCAAAACATTTGACAAAAAAATTAAAAAAATGTGACCAAAAAAAATGACAAATTTGATAAAAAATTGACGAAAAATGTGACAAAAAATTGACGAAAAAATGACAAAAATGTGACAAAAAATGACAAAAATGTGACAAAAAAATGACAAAAATATGACAAAAAAATGACAAATCTGATAAAAAATTGACGAAAAATGTGACAAAAAAGTGACGAAAAAATGACAAAAATGTGACAAAAAATTGACGAAAAAATGACAAAAATGTTAGAAAAAAATTACAAAAAAATTACAAATTTGATAAAAAATTGACGAAAAATGTGACAAAAAATTGACGAAAAATGTGACAAAAAAATGACAAAAAAATGACAAAAATGTGACAAAAAAATGACTAAAATTTGACTAAAATTTGACAAAAAAATCACAAAAAAATGTCAATGTGACAAAAATGTGATAAAAAATTGACGAAAAAATCACAAAAAATTGACGAAAGCATTACAAAAGAATTACAAAAAAATTACAAATTGACCCAAAAAAATTGACAAAAATTTGACCAAAAAAATCACAAAAAAAGTTACAAACATGAGTTGAACACCCAACAAATAATGGTGGAAAAAAAAATCTTCTCTGTTCAGGCGGGAGTTAAGGGGTTAAATGAAACAAAACAAACACTTCTAGGGGCGACAGTGGCACAGATGGTAGAGCGGGTCGTCTCATGATCGGAAGGTCGGGGGTTCGAATCCCACCTCCTGAAAGTGCACATTGTCGTTGTGTCCTTGGGCAAGACACTTCACCCACATTGCCCCCAGTGTCTGCGTACTCTGGTGTATGAATGAGAGTATGAATGGGTGAGTGGATCCTTGCTGTAAAGCGCTTTGAGTGCCTCATGTAGGTGGAAAAGCGCTATATACCATTTACCATTTACCATAGATGTTAGAGCAAACAGCGCCCTCTACTGACCTGTGATTGCACCCGCAGCTGGCAGATCTGGGGTAGGACGTTGTCGGCGCAGGGGGACCCTAGGAAGACACTAGCCTGGCATCCAGACTAATCTCCGATGTTTATTAATTAATAAACAGGAGACTAGTCTGGCGACCCTGTCGTAGAAAAGCTACTGCTGGAGGCGGGACTAATGTGGGACAACCGAAGCGCATAGCAGCCAATGAGAACATAGCGGATGTGACGACAGAAACAGTCACAAGAAAGTTGTAGTCATTCGGACATTAATAATGGCGCTCCCTGCCACACAGAGTTCAGTAAATGACTTCTGTCACCACACACTACACGACTTTTATGCCCGATTTCGCTCTTCTCAGTCGTGCCGAGTCTTCTCGAGTCACGTCTAGTCGAAGGCAGTCACACAGAGTCGGGTCGTGTAGTTTGGGGGGGTCACGACTGGACTGTTCAAATCGTGTAGTTTGGGCGGTAGAAAGACGTGACTAGACTTCAGTCGTAGGTAATCAAACATGTTTGATTTTTAAGCCCGATTTTGGACGCACAGGAGAAACGTGGGTGATTTTACCCCAAATGTGAAAGACAGAGAGATATAAAAACAGAAAAACACCGCCGCGCCTCCTTTTTTCACTTCTCTGTTAAACCAGCGGCACAAACAACTCATTTCTTGGCCACAGCCCCAAACACGAAACAGCACAACTTTATATCAGCAAAAGTTCACGACAGCCACCCTTTCCAGCTACATTTCAACCACGAACAGAGTTTAGCGGCTCTTACTGTGTTTGGAGACGAACTGTTTAGCTTTACCTCCCCGCTTTCTCCTCCGTCTCCTCCGTTATCTCCTCCATCCTGAGATTGACGCCCGTCTCCTTTTCTTATTAAATCCACTGAAATACGTCCCGCTTCTTCCTCTCGTCAACTTGTATCTCTATTTGACAGAACTATAGCCAAGTTGAAGGCTTCGTAGTAGCGTTAGCCTAGCGCTGCAGTGTTGTGACATTGTTGACACCGTTGACCAATCGGTACCCGCACACGTTATCCCACGCTCACAAACACAGACCTATCTTTGCGGATTTGGGGTCAGTTTTCGAAGCCGTAGAGAGGACAGACGCACTGTGTTATAAAACATCAGCTGTTTGTCAGAATCGTGTAGTGTGTTCGCTCTTACGATTCTCAGTCGCTAAGTGTGAACCCCAGACGTTCGAAAATCGCACTGAATCCAGTCGTGTAGTGTGGACCCCCATTCTATATAAAATCTTTTACGACTGGAAAAGTCGTGTAGTGTGTGCTGACCTTAATGTCAGAAAAACTTAAGAATACAAGCATATCGGAGCATAACGTGAAGTCGTGCTTGTGTTGAAAAACTACAAAACAAACGCGCAACAACGTGACGCCCGTTCAGGGAGCTGCTCTGATTGGTCGGTAGGCTCCATATCGCTGCGTCACTTCCTTTGCAAGCGCGCAATGGAGCGTTGCCAGACCCTCTTCTGTAAAGAAGCGGGGTCTGGTTGGCGAGACTAGGAAGACACATGAATGAGCTGTGGGTTGTGGAAAAGACAAATGAAATAGTATGGAACCTCTGGCACCAGGACTTACTGACTATATAGAAGATATCTCCAATAACGTTTTGTGTTTTTTATTAATCCATCATTCTGGTTTGTAGTACTTTATTATTAAATGTGTCATGGCTCCTTGTTGGCACGGGGCTAGCTTTGTTTTTTGATTGTAATTCATTGCACTGTCTGTATTTGTAGAGGCCTGGGAATACGTTCAGTAAAAATAGGCACCCTTACAATTATTATTTTTGACATTGAAGTATTTTTTTTATTGAATCTCATCTGGTTGGAAAACATCTCTGTTGAGTTAGATGTAGTCCCTACCCTTGACCAGTAGATGGCGCATGTCGTGCATCGATACAGCTGAGGTCGCAGGTTGGTAACATTATAAGTTCGCAAAGTTTAAGTATATTATCTTTGAAGGTTTTTGTGGAAAAACTGTCAAGTGTGAGTCTAGCAGGAACTAATATGTTTTTTTTAGTAGAATTGTTATCGTGTTCAATGCTAACTTTTAGAGGGTCAAGGGTAGGGGAATTACAACGTGGGAAAAAATGCATTATCCACACCAGTGTGGTTTGAGGACCATTTGAGTATTATTTATTTAGGACATCAATGAAACATTTTTCATTACTATGAGACATTGACTACGTTATTTTATCACCGAGGTGTATCTATGGTTTATGACTGAAAACTAGTAATGCCATTGTACGACTGTATTAGATACAGGGCAGCCATTTTGTAGTTGGCTTAGTTAGTTCATTATATATTAACTTCTTAACCCCCGCCTGAACCGAGAGGATCTTTTTCCTCACGTCATCAGATTTTTTTTCCATAATTTTTTTGTTGGGTATTCAACTCATGTTTGTAACTTTTTTGTAATTTTCTTGTCACATTTTTGTTACATTTTTGTCATTTTTTCGTCAATTTCTTGTGACATTTTTTCATCAATTTCTTTTATCAAATTTTGGTCTTTTTTTGTCATGTTTTTTGTCACATTTTTCATAATTTTTTTTTAATCAAATTTTGGTCTTTTTTGTCATTTTTTGTCATTTTTTCGTCAATTTCTTGTCACATTTTTGTCATTTTTTCGTCAATTTTTTATCAAATTTTGGTCTTTTTTTGTCATTTTTTTGTCACATTTTTGATAGAAATTTTTATCAAATTTTGGTCTTTTTGGTCATTTTTTGTCATTTTTTCATATATTTTTTTCTTCAAATTTTTGTCTTTTTTTGTCATTTTTTGTCACATTTTTCATCAATTTTTTATCAAATTTTTGTCTTTTTTTGTCATTTTTTGTCACATTTTTCATCAATTTTTAATCAAATTTTGGTCTTTTTTGTCATTTTTTCGTCAATTTCTTGTGACATTTTTTCATCAATTTTTTTTAATCAAATTTTGGTCTTTTTTGGTCATTTTTTGTCATTTTTTCATCAATTTTTTTTCTTCCAATTTTTGTCTTTTTTTGTCATTTTTTGTCACATTTTTCATCCATTTTTTATCAAATTTTGGTCTTTTTTTGTCATTTTGTGTCATTTTTTCGTCAATTTCTTGTCACATTTTTGTCATTTTTTCGTCAATTTTTTATCAAATTTGGGTCTTTTTTGTCATTTTTTGTCATTTTTTCATCCATTTTTTATCAAATTTTGGTCTTTTTTTGTCATTTTTTGTCATTTTTTCATCAATTTTTTTCTTCCAATTTTTTTCTTTTTTTGTCATTTTTTGTCACATTTTTCATCAATTTTTTTATCAAATTTTGGTCTTTTTTTGTCATGTTTTTTGTCACATTTTTCATCAATTTTTTATCAAATTTTGGTCTTTTTTGTCATTTTGTGTCATTTTTTCGTCAATTTCTTGTCACATTTTTGTCATTTTTTCGTCAATTTTTTATCAAATTTGGGTATTTTTTGTCATTTTTTGTCATTTTTTCATCCATTTTTTCATCCATTTTTTATCAAATTTTGGTCTTTTTTTGTCATTTTTTTTGTCATATTTTTCATCCATTTTTTATCAAATGTTGCTCTTTTTTGTCATTTTTGTCATTTTTTCGTCAATTTCTTGTCACATTTTTGTCATTTTTTCGTCAATTTTTTATCAAATTTTTGTCTTTTTTTTCATTTTTTTGTCACATTTTTCATCATTTTTTTTAATCAAATTTGGGTATTTTTTGTAATTTTTTGTAATTTTTTCATCAATTTTTTTTCTTTAAATTTTGGTCTTTTTTTGTCATTTTTTTGTCACATTTTTCATCCATTTTTTATCAAATTTTGGTCTTTTTTGTCATTTTTTGTAGTACTTCCGGAGGCTGTGGCTATTCGTATAGTACCAGATTCAGTAGAATAGGACATCACCGTTGTCGTCTCAGCAGTTTGTCGATTCTAGTTCAAAAGATGAAAGAAAAAGAGGTTGTGGTTAAGATTTGAGTTGAAAAGAAAATCAAGGCATGTTTAATTATTGCAGTAGTTTCTTAGTGTTCTAATGGCCTATAATATTTATACAGGTGGGGCAAGCAAGTAAGCAAGTAAAAATGTCTTACTTTAAATAATAGGTTCTTATTTTTTCCCTAAAAAGTAATAATGCCGAGCAAAGTTTTCTTGAGAAAAAAAATCTTTTTTAGGAAATCAAATCTAGCCATTTCTTGTTCAGATGTATTTGCTAAAAAAAAAAACATGCTCATTTTTCTTGTAACAAAGAAAAACTCTTTAAATCTACTTAAATCATTAGACAAAGAATATTTTTATTTTAGGAAAAACTAAGATCAAAAACTCTTAATGTAAGAACAGCGGTTAGAGCCTTGGCTTCACAGCTCAAAGGTCCTGGGTTCGATTCCCACCAGGAGGGGCCTTTCTGTGTCTGTGTACGTTTCCCCTACCACTAAAACATGTACAATAGGTGAATCCTCCAGCAGGTGATTCTGACCATCAGGCTCCACATCATAGAGACGGGCAATACTTTCCTTAAATATTAGTATTTATTAAGAACATTTTGCTCAAAAATGTGTGTAATTTAGAACATTTTACTTAAATCAAGCAACATTTAAAGCAGCACTAAGTAACTCTTCCCCCTAGAGGCCATAAGCGCAACTGCAGGTGTCGTAGCAAGTTACGATTTTTTAACTTATTAATTGTCTTGGAGAGTAAATACTACGCTGACAGGAAAGGCGAAGGGAGAGAGGGTTACTGTGCATCCAATTATACAATGGAAATGTGTGCCCGCAGTTAGCTTTGCCCGTTAGCATGTTAGCTTCTTCTTCGTGATTCCATTAGTGTAGACCCTCCAATCATCCCATAAACACTTGTATCACCCCCACAGGGACTACGGGGAGGATTTATTAAGGTAAACACGTTACTTAGTACTGCTTTAAGTAAAATATCCACAAATTTTCACTAAATAAGAATGTTTTCCTTAAATTATTCCATTTTCTGAGGACATTATGCTTAATTCTAGCTATTTATTTGCCTAAATTTAGTGTTTCTTTCTTGTTTTATGATCAGAAAAATATTCTAGAAATAAGAATTCTTAGCAAGAAAAATGTCTTATTTTAAGATTTTTTTTCCTTCTTTTTAGTAGGGTACTTTTTGCAGTGTACAGAGAGATCATGGACCCAGATATTAATGATCATTTTTATAATTCATACATTTTCTTTTCAGTATTTTTAGATACTACTATATTGTGTAGTAGTAGTAATAGTTAGTAATAGTTAATAGGAAAAACTGGCTCCTGCCCCCACATGGGAGTGTGACATCATCACATTCTAGGATCTGAAGGTTCTAGGTCGTGATGATGTCACAGGACCTAGTAGTCCGAGTGCCCGTGGTCGTTGGGGCACTCGGGACAGTGACCCCCAAACTGGAGGAGTGGCTCCAGCAGATCCCAGGAAATACCAGACCTCACAGTCCAGGAAAGTGCAGTTCTCGGAGCACAAAGATACTGCGCAGTAATACTGTATCTATACGTTTGTTAAGTGTGACGTCACGACTTCCGCTTCCGGGTCCCAGCAGACCGGCAGATATGCAAGAAAAAAACTCTGAAAAACAACCATCAATATTTCTGAAACTCGAGTTACTGAACCTACTTATTTCTCAGACTCATTATCCATGTCACTAAAAAAGTAATATTTGCTAAAGTCACTACTTCCGGGGTTAGCGTAGCTAACAAGATTATAGAATGCAATAGGTATGTTTAATGTGCCTTTAAAATACTGTAATTATGACCATGATAATAATGAGACAGTGTTAATTATAATATGATTAAGACAAAATAAGTTTTTGTTCGGCCTATTGGATTGATCTAAGAAAGGGAACACACCAAAAAATGTATCAGAGACGTGTCACCTCTCTGATTGGTCAAGAATCTGAGATCTCATTTTTGGTCAATTTTTGGTCATTTTTTTTGTGAAATTTGTATCACATTTTTGTAAAAAAAAAAATGTTATTTTTTTGTCCATTTTTTGTCATATTTTTGTAATTTTTTTGTCAATTTTTCGTCCATTTTTTGTCATTTTTTGTTACATATTGGTCATTTTTCGTCACATTTTTGTCATATTTTTGTAAAAATTTTGTCACATTTTGTCACATTTTTGCCACTTTTCATCAATTTTTCGTCACTTTTTTGTCACATTCCCATCACCGTTTTCGTCTCAGTTCTGTCACTATTTCCTCACCTTTTTTCCCAGAAGCTTTTGGACTGGGGTAAAGCCAAACTGGAGAAAATGTGCTCGGTTCAGGCGGGAGCTAAGGGGTTAAAGATAATTCTCACCTGTAAAGTGACTCCGTTCGTTTCCAAAATGCACATCACCAGGAGGAAAACGAAGATCCTCCAAACTGCCATGTCGACTGTAAACCTGTAATCACGTTTCATAGTGAGGAACGACAGACGGGACTTCCTTCAAACTCTGTGACTCAGAACTGGATCTGCGGGTTCTGAGCGGAGTTTACAAGACGATTCATTCACAAAATAGACAAGGCAAGTGTAAACATGGAACGCTTCCTCTCATCTCCTGCTTCCACCGCTCAGTCCTCACTTTTAATCTCCGGAGTGGGACGTCACCGGCTCACGTGACCTCGCTTCTACAGCGCCTCTCGTAAGTACTTATATTCCTTGAACTTTTGCACGTTTTGTCATATTTACAACCCTAAACATAAAGATTTTTTACTGTACGTGCAACATAAAACATGTGACAAGAATTTAGACAAAAATAAGCTATAAAACTTTAGTTTATATGCGCTGGCAGAGAAGGCAATGAACTTTGTGTTTAGTGTTGCTTTTCTTTTTTCAGGAAAGTAATAATAATATACAGAGTTCTGAATCTCATCATTATGGAAGCCTTATTTATACAGCATATTCTTACTAAAATGCACCAGATTTTTTATCACATTTTTGTCATTTTTTCATCCATTTTTTATAAATTTTTTATAATTTTTTATCACATTTTTTTGTCACATTTTTGTCATTTTTTCATCATTTTTTTGTCACATTTTTATCACATTTTTGTCATTTTTTGTCACATTTTTATCATTTTTTGTCCAATTTTTGTCATTTTTTTGTCACATTTTTATCACATTTTTATCATTTTTTTGTCAAATTTTTGTCATTTTTTTGTCACATTTTGTCACATTTTTTTTACCTTTTTTGTCACATTTTTGTCTTTTTTTTGTCACATTTTTGTCACATTTTGTCATTTTTTGTCACATTTTTGTCATTTTTTGTCACATTTTTATCACATTTTTGTCACATTTTTGTCATTTTTTGTCACATTTTTATCACATTTTTATCATTTTTTGGTCATATTTTTATTACATTTTTATCATTTTTTGGTCATATTTTTATTACATTTTTATCACATTTTTGTCATTTTCTTTGTCACATTTTTATCATTTTTTGTAAATTTTTTGTAATTTTTTGTCACATTTTTATAATTTTTTGTCACATTTTTGACATTTTTTTGTCACATTTTTGTCATTTTTTGGTCATATTTTTATCACATTTTTGTCATTTTCTTTGTCACGTTTTTATCATTTTTTGTCAATTTTTTGTCATTTTTTTATCATTTTTTGTCACATTTTTATCATTTTTTTGTCAATTTTTTGTCATTTTTTTGTCACATTTTTATCATTTTTTGTCACATTTTTTGTCATTTTTTGTCACATTTTTGTCATTTTTTGGTCATATTTTTATCATTTTTTTGTCACATTTTTGTCATTTTTTTGTCACATTTTTATCACATTTTTATCATTTATTTGTCCATTTTTTATCAAAATTTTTATCATTTTTTGCTTTTCTTTTTTCAGGAAAGTAATAATAATATACAGAGTTCTGAATCTCATCATTATGTAAGCCTTATTTAAACAGCATATTCTTACTAAAATGCACCAGATTTTTTTATCACATTTTTGTCACATTTTTCTCTGGAGTCGCCCATATATGGTCATTTTTGAAAACAGTTAAGGGGGAAAACAATTAGGAAAAATCTCTAATTATTCAAAAACTACTTTAACAAACGCTGAATTATGAATATAGTTTCTACTAAATAAAGATACAAAGACATGGGGAGGAGCAAAGTGGTTCAACAGCCCATGAATACATAAAAAAACGGAGAATGCTAACCTGATGCTACCTGTTAGCATCGGGCTAATGCTAACGGTTAGCTAGCGCAAGCTACAACTGCCGTTTTTTCACTTCTACGGAACAATCTTCAGTGAGAAAACATCCATATGGGCCCGATTTAGGCTTGACTTTATTTATGTGTGATATTCATAGTTCATATTCCACCAGAAAATGGCTAAAAGAGTGGAAAATGGTGTTTCTGGATGCATGAGCTGTTGCCGATTCACTAAAACATCCGTAAATAAACAACAGCAGCCATCGCTCGTGTCGAGTTCAGTGCTTTCCATGTCATTTCCATAGGCAGCGCGTTACTCTTCGTGAGAATGGGTCGTCTACATGAGCAGTTACGCACGACACATTTGCATGCACGGTTCAAAGAATTCATAGTTGTTAGGTGTAATTGGCAGTCAAATTTCAGACAACAGCTGTATTGTGTTGAACAGGTTTGACCGACATGAGACACTTTTGCTGCTGAGAGCTCGACGATCCCTTTATCAATTTATAAGGACATCAGATCCTGCACTATAGAAGGTGCAGTTACACGTATGACCTGAGGTGGCAGTAGTGAGTCTAAAATGGATAACTTGCACCCAGCCCCTTTAAACATTTACATACCCTGGCGAATGTTTATTTTTTATTTTATTTTATTTTTGGCCCTTTTTCAGAGAACACAAAAAGTTTTCTTATTTAAATATAATTTTATTTTTTTTGTCAAATTTGAATCACATTTTTGTCATTTTTTCATAAATGTTTTCATAAATTTTTTGTCATTATTTTGTCACATTTTTTACTTTTTTTTTTGTCAATTTTATGTAATTTTTTTTTATCAAATTTTTGTCATTTTTTTGTGATTTATTGTGATTTTTGTCATTTTTTCATCATTTTTTTTAATCAATTTTTTGTAATTTTTTTTCACATTTTTGACTTTTTTTTGGCCAAATTTAAATCACATTTTTGTCATTTTTTGTCATTTTTTCATCAATTTTTTAATCAATTTTTCATCAATTATTTGTCTTTTTTTGTCATTTTTTGTCACATTTTTGACTTTTTTTTTTTGGTCAAATTTTTGTTTTGTTTTTGTCACATTTTTGTCATTTTTTCATCCATTTTTTGTCACTTTTTTGTCACATCAGATCCTGCACTATAGAAGGTGCAGTTACACGTATGACCTGAGGTGGCAGTAGTGAGTCTAAAATGGATAACTTGCACCCTAGCCCTTTTAAACATGTACATACCCTGGCGAATGTTTATATTTTTATTTTTTTTTGGCCCTTTTTCAGAGAATGAATTTTAACACAAAAAGTTTTCTATCAAGCCATTTATGGTCAACAGCGTTCACTGTTCACCTCTTAACTCCCGCCTGAACCATCATGTTTTTGTTGGGTATTCAACTCATTTTTGTAGCTTTTTTAAAAAAAAAAAGTCTTTTTTTGGGTCATTTTTGTCATTTTTTAAATCAATTTTTTAATCAATTTTTTAATCAATTTTTTGTCATTTTTGTCATATTTTTGGTCATTTTTTTTATCAAATTTTGGTCATTTTTTTTTCATTTTTTAATTTTAATCACATTTTTGTCATTTGTCATTTTTGTCATTTTTAATGACAAACATCAAATGTTTGTCTTTTTTTTTGGTCAAATTTTTGCAATTTTTTTGTCAAATTTTGATCACATTTTTGTCATTTTTTCATCAATTTTTTAATCCATTTTTTGTCATTTTTTCTCAAATTTTGACTTTTTTTTAAATCAAATTTTGGTCATTTTTTTCTCACATTTTTGACTTTTTTTTGTCAAATTTGAATCACATTTTTAGTCATTTTTTAAATCATTTTTTATCACATTTTTGTCATTTTTTCATCAATTTTTTCATGAATTTTTTGTCACATTTTTGTCATTTTTTGTCACATTTTTGTCATTTTTTGTCACATTTTTGACATTTTTTGTCATTTTTGTCATTTTTTCATCATTTTTTATCAAATGTTTGTCATTTGTCACTTGTCACCTTTTTTCCAGAAGCTTTTGGACTGGGGTAAAGCCAAACTGGAGAAAAATGTGCTCGGTTCAGGTGGGAGTTAAGGGGTTAAACACAGTATTAAGAACTAGGGTGTGTAAACTTTGGATCAGGGTCATTTTGCTGGTTTAATCTTTATTATTATGATTTAAAAAGAGTTGTTTGACCATAAGTGGCTTCACTGACTGACTCCAGCCCCCTTTCCACAGGACCAGTTCTCTTCACTTAAAGGAACAGGACACCATTTTTACATACTGTTAGTGGAAGAACGGTGGCCTGTTCCTTTAAGACCGGTTCGTTGTGTTTGGAGTTCCTTTAGGGTGAAGGGGGGTCAGTATGGGCGTGGTCAAGGACATTATGTGACGGGAAACAGCCTGATATCACGATGGCCCTGGAGCAAAACAACTTTGCATAATGATATGCAAAATGCACAATGCAGAAGTACATTTAGCCTTTATTTTATTATTATTTCTTTATATGAATAGTTGCGTTTTGAAGCACCAGGTTAAAAAAAAGTAAAGAAAAAAAATAATGCCCGAAAGGAGTAGTATTTCATTTCATAAACTAAGACTAAAGCAGGTTTAAACCAGGACTAAACCAGGACTAAACCAGGACTAAACCAGGACTAAACCAAGACTAAACCAGGACCACAAAACTGACCTTTTTCCTCGCATTGTTGCTGTGTTGTGTAACCTTTTTTTTGCTTGTTTTTTTTTTTGGTCACATTTTTGTCACAATGTGACAAAAAATAATAATCACGATTATTTTTGTCATAATTGAAATCACGATTATTCAAACGATTATTTGTTGCCTTTAAAAAAAAACATCAAAAAGTGACAAAAATCCATCAAAAAAGGACAAAAATCCAGCAGAAAAAAGACAAAAATCCATCAAAAAAAGACAAAAATCCAGCAGAAAAAAGACAAAAATCCATCAAAAAAAGACAAAAATCCATCAAAAAAGGACAAAAATCCAGCAGAAAAAAGACAAAAATCCATCAAAAAAAAACAAAAATCCATCAAAAAAGGACAAAAATCCAGCAAAAAAAAGACAAAAATCCATCATAAAAAAGACAAAAATCCAGCAGAAAAAAGACTAAAATCCATCCAAAAAATGACAAAAATCCAGCAAAAAAAAGACAAAAATCCAGCAAAAATAGTGACAAAAATCCATTAATAAAAAGACAAAAATCCAGCAAAAAAGTGACAAAAATCAAAAAATTAAAAATTAGAAAAAAAATGTGAAAAAAAAAAAATTGAAGGAAAAAAACAAAAATTAAAAAAAATATATATATAATCGATTTTTTGCGATTATGCTAATTTTGTGATCGTTTACTGTTGTAATCGAAATCGTAATCGCATTTCGATTCATTGCACAGCCCTAGTTTACAGTCAGTAGCTTTGTGTCAAACAGTCCGAGCTCTGTTTCTCCTTCTTCCACCGGTTTACTCAGGCTGACCAGCAGAAAAAACTCTCTCGCATGGGACACTTGTGGCAGGAGTCCCCAAGTATTTATCTACGGGCAGATCATTATTTAGATATTTTTTTAATTTACCAGATCAGAAAATATAGGCCTGTGTCTGTAAACGTGGGAAACATGTGCGCGTCTCCTGATTGGTCAACAGTCTCAACAGTGTCACGTGATCACCGTCACAACAACAGCTCACGCTACAGCTACTGCTAGCTTCAACCTGGCGATAGTTCTGTCAACATGGAGATAAACGTCGACAACACGAAGACGCAGGACGTATTTTGTTTTGGGATTTAATAAGAAAAGGAACCGGACACGAGGCGGAGGAGACGGCGGAGAGCGGAGAAAGAGAAGCTAACGGAGAAAAGTAACCGGCGTCAAGCCAGCCTCCACTTGCGAGCTTTTGTTATGCTAGCTCTCCACGGGAGCTGCGGGTGCGCTTGTTTCGCACACCTTGATCATGCCCTACATATGGACCGCCTTCAAATGTCAGCTGCCCACGGATAACATCTCATCATATTGTAAACATGTCAAGTCTTGTATCAACATTGAAAATGTATCAATTAACTGTAGCATCAACTCCATAATAAAAAGAAAACAAAAAGGAACTGCACTGATCATTGCATTGCAATTACCCCATCAATCCTGTAGAGGTCTCTTGCTATGTCTATATCTTGCAACACAAGCCACTTCCATGCTTACAAATACATGGCATTTTTGTTTTCCACTGAATATTTTGCATTCTGGCACAGACTACACTAGACCAGGCATGTGTGTACTAAATATCACAAGTCTGTAATGTGGGGTTTTAGAGAAAATGTACTTGAAAAGTGGCTCCAAAGTTACTGCACATGCTGCACATAGTACCAGAATGCCTCCACAAGCCACTTCCAGGCCTCAATATGCACATCATTTTCATTGTCCACTGTATATTTTGCATTGTGGCTCAGACTACACAAGTATATGTATGTGTGTACTAAATATCACAAGTCTCTAATGTGGGGTTTTAGAGAAAATGTACTTGTAAAGTGGTTACGGCAAACACACATGAAGCTTCAGCACTGGACAGCAACATTAGATGTCACTTAGAGAGAAAAAAAACACCCTTCTCTTAAAATGCAGTGAAAATATAGATTTTTAATAGTTTATATTATATTATATTATATTATATTATAATATAATATAATATAATATATTATATAGTTTTATATATATATATAAATATTTTAGAAAGAAACATGTTATGTAGGAACAGACAATTTAGCCTAATAACGTAATCAATTTGGCGAGTTTTTAAAATTGTATAAATCGGAATCGTTCACATTTATATACCGCCTTTCAGTACACAAAGCACTTTACATCAAGGAACCAGTCATCCACACAACGACAGTGTGCGCCTGCAGTGTTTGAACCACCAATCCTCGGATCACAAACCCCCCTCTCTACTCTCTGTGCCACCGTGACGCCGATATATTATTGTGACAATTTACATACAGTTGAAAAACATTAGCATTTTTTGTCTCACTGTCTGATTTGATTTATTTCAAGGATAGCCCCATTGAAATGAACCATCTCTTTTTCAAGGGGGTATGACATAGTTTATTTTTTAGAACACTCAAAATAACAGGCCATCCAACATTTTAGAAAAAACTGCACAAAAATAACGTAGTATAAGGTGTTAGTTCTTGAAAATAAAGCCAAATTGAATTATTAGGCTACATTAGTATTACATTATATGTTGAATGTATTAAATTTGTTCTCGATTGCCTCCATTGTCTACACTGTTGTATTTATGGGTGAGTGGTTCCTTGATGCAAAGTGCTTTGAGTGTCTAAAGCAGGTAGAAAGGCGCTATGTGAATGTGTGCTAAAAAAATTAATTGTAATGTCAGACAGTGAGAAAACATGCATATGTGTCTTTTTTAAACTGTGTGTAAATGATCACATTTGAGTAGTGGGGTTACAGCGACGCAGAGAGTAGAGAGGGGTGTCTTGTGATTGGAGGATTGCTGGTTCGAATCCTGCAGGCGCACATTGTCGCATGGGTGGCTGGTTCATTTGAGTTTGTAAAGCACGTAGAAAGGCGCTATATAAAAGCTACCATTTATTACATTTATAAACTGGCCACATTGATTACATTATTATAATTAGACTACATTATCTGTTCCTAAATGCGTGCTACAGTGTCTGTTTAAAATTAAAACTCCTAAATTCAATTCAACTCCTAATTTCAAATATATGTTTGTACATTTCCACTGGATAATAATGAACAGTGACAATAGCTGACAAATTGTCTGTTCCTACATAACATGCATGCAAGTTTCTTTCTAAAATATTTATATATATATATATATATATATATATATATATATATATATATATAAAATAATATAATATAATATAATATAATATAATATAATATAATATAATATATTATATTATATTATATTATATTATATTATATTATATTATATTATATTATAATATAATATAATATAATATAATATAATATAATATAATAATATAGTATAGTATAGTATAGTATAGTATAGTATAGTATAGTATTGTATAGTATAGTATAGTATTGTATAGTATTGTATAGTATAGTATAGTATAGTATAGTATAGTATAGTATAGTATAATATAATATAAACTATTAAAAATCTATATTTTCACTGTATTTTAAGAGAAGGGTGTTTTTTTATTCTCTAAGTGACATCTAATGTTGCTCTCCAGTGCTGAAGCTTCATGTGTGTTTGCCGTAACCACTTTTCAAGTACATTTTCTCTAAAACCCCACATTAGAGACTTGTGATATTTAGTACACACATACATATACTTGTGTAGTCTGTGCCAGAATGCAAAATATACAGTGGACAATGAAAATGATGTGCATATTGAGGCCTGGAAGTGGCTTGTGGAGGCATTCTGGTACTATGTGCAGCATGTGCAGTAACTTTGGAGCCACTTTTCAAGTACATTTTCTCTAAAACCCCACATTACAGACTTGTGATATTTAGTACACACATGCCTGGTCTAGTGTAGTCTGTGCCAGAATGCAAAATATACAGTGGACAATGAAAATGATGTGCATATTGAGGCCTGGAAGTGGCTTGTGGAGGCATTCTGGTACTATGTGCAGCATGTGCAGTAACTTTGGAGCCACTTTTCAAGTACATTTTCTCTAAAACCCCACATTACAGACTTGTGATATTTAGTACACACATACATATACTTGTGTAGTCTGTGCCAGAATGCAAAATATACAGTGGACAATGAAAATGATGTGCATATTGAGGCCTGGAAGTGGCTTGTGGAGGCATTCTGGTACTATGTGCAGCATGTGCAGTAACTTTGGAGCCACTTTTCAAGTACATTTTCTCTAAAACCCCACATTACAGACTTGTGATATTTAGTACACACATGCCTGGTCTAGTGTAGTCTGTGCCAGAATGCAAAATATTCAGTGGAAAATAAAAATGCCATGTATTTGTAAGCATGGAAGTGGCTTGTGTTGCAAGATATAGACATAGCAAGAGACCTCTACAGGATTGATGGGGTAATTGCAATGCAATGATCAGTGCAGTTCCTTTTTGTTTTCTTTTTATTATGGAGTTGATGCTACAGTTAATTGATACATTTTCAATGTTGATACAAGACTTGACATGTTTACAATATGATGAGATGTTAGCCGTGGGCAGCTGACATTTGAAGGCGGTCCATATGTAGGGCATGATCAAGGTCTCCGAAACAAGCGCACCCGCAGCTCCGGCGCTAACGTTAGCATAACAGAAGCTCGCAAATGGAGGCTGGCTTGACGCCGGTCGCTTTGGAGACGCTATATTCACTCGCGTTTCTCCCGTGCGTCCGAAATTTGGGCATAAAAGTCGTGTAATGTGAGCTGACCTTAAAATATCACGGTGAAAGTCATCATAGCTTGCAGAGTATACATCCGGTTCCCAACCCAGCTTTGAGAATAGATTAACGGCAATATTTTTTTTATCGCCCGTTAAGAGTCTCACGTTAACGCAGCACGTTAACGCCGATAACGGCCCACCACTACAATTTTTTATTTTTTTTCATGGACGGATGAAATAGGGAATTAAAACAAATCGCTATTAGCAATTTGACATCATCTAGGATTATGCCACTGAGATAGTTGTAATTACCAAGGATTTTGGTATAAATTACATGGATATAAGTAACTTTAGTACCTTCGATAGGCTGTCTTGGAGTCCGTGGAATTGTTGAATAGATACAGACGGCAATATCTGGAATCGCCCATATATGGTCATTTTTGAAAACAGTTAAGGGGGAAAGCAATTTTGAAAAAATGTATATTTTCTCTAATTATTCAATTATTATGAACAGAGTTTCTATTAAATAAAGAAACAAAGATATGGGGAGGAGCAAAGTGGTTCAACAGCCCATAAATACATGAATAACGGAGAATGCTAACATAATGCTACATGTTAGCATCGGGCTAATGCCAACGGTTAGCTAGCGCTAGCTACAACTGCCGTTTTTTTACTTCTACTGAACAATCTGCTGTGAGAAAATATCCATATGGGCCCAATTTACACTGGACCTGATTTATGTGATAAATAAGTTGATATTCCACCAGAAAATGGATAAAAAGAGGGAAAATTGTGTTTCTCTAAAGATTCTATTTTCCCCCTCGGCGAAGCCACGCCCCCTTCTATGACGAGATGCCGTCTGTATCCATGACTTGTTTTGAGCCAAAATAAAGCCGGCTTCGTCTCCCTCTGCGATTAGCCACGTTAGCTCTGCTGTTAGCCGCGCTAGCTCTTCATGACTTCGGATGACAAAAAAAAAACATACAAAAAGCACGTTTATGCAAAAAATAGAAACCTAAAGGATTACACAGGTAACCCACGGGACGGCACGTGGCTTAGTTTACAGTGACTTCACTCTGGCTCAAGCAAATAAGAAAGAATCTTCACAAAGAATCTTTAGAGAAACCACAATTTTTCACTCTTTTAAGCCATTTTCTAGTGGAATATGAACTTATGTATCACATAAATAAAGTCAAGTGTAAATCGGGCCCTTATGGATATTTTCTCACAGCAGATTGTTCGGTATGAGTGAAAAAACGACAGTTGTAGCTCGCGCTAGCTAACCGTTTGCATTAGCCCGATGCTAACATGTAGCATCAAGTTAGCATTCTCTGTTTTTTATGTGTTTACGGGCTGTTGAACCACTTTGCTCCTCTCCATGTCTTTGTTTCTTTCTTTAGTAGAAAACTATATTTAGAATTCAGCGTTTGTTAAAGTAGTTTTCAATAATAGAGAAAGTTTAGATTTTTCTCCAAATTGTTTTCCCCCTTAACTGTTTTCAAACATGACCATATATGGGCGATTCCAGAGATGCCGTCTGTATCTATAGATACAGACGGCATCTCGTCATAGAAGGGGGCGTGGCCTCGCCAAGGGGGAAAATAGAATCTTTAGAGAAACAACAGTTGTCACTCTTTTTAGCCATTTTCTGGCGAAATATAAAATTATTTATCACATACAAATAAAGTCAAGTGTAAATCGGGCCCATATGGATATTTTCTCACAACAGATTGTTCAGTAGAAGTGAAAAAACGGCAGTTGTAGCAAGCGCTAGCTAGCCGTTAGCATTAGCCCGATGCTAACATGTAGCATTATGTTAGCATTCTCCGTTTTTTTTATGTATTTATGGGCTGTTGAACCATTTTGCTCCTCCCCATGTCTTTGTATCTTTATTTAGTAGAAAATTATATTCATAATTCAACATTTGTTATAGTTATATTTAGAGAAAATTAACATTTTTTCAAATTTGTTTTCCCCCTTAACTGTTTTCAAAAATGACCATATATGGGCGATTCCAGAGATGCCGTCTGTATCTATAGAGTTCGGGAAAATCCACAGTTACCATGGAGATCCGCCATCTTTGCAGTTGATAGTATACATTTTCCATAGACTAACATTGGATAAAAACAGTATAAAATGTGCAGATAAAAGATATGGAACAGCTCCGTTAGCTGCTGAGTCACTGCTGGTAAATACATCTAACTCACTGTGGTGTCCAAGTGTTTTAATGTGAACAATAACTCCAGTATTTTAACTTTTAAAATCTACATTAGTTTACAATTACTGCTGAACATCTGAACCAAACAGAACAGGATCTTCTGAACATCGGAACCAAACAGAACGGGATCTTCCGAACATCGGAACCAAACAGAACGGGATCTTCTGAACATCTGAACCAAACAGAACAGGATCTTCTGAACATCGGAACCAAACAGAACAGGATCTTCTGAAGGATGTGAAGGTTTTTTACTTTTGAACTTATTATCTCTGATCTGGGAAACGAACCAGAGCCACTGGGATCAAACAGAGACGACACTCTGGGATGGAGAGGTTTTGTTCAGTTTTATTGTTTTTTTTGTCTAATACATCAATCAACTCAAAACAGTAATATGTCATAAAAGTAAAATATCATAAAAGTAAAATATCATTTAAGTAAAGTATCATAAAAGTAAAATATCATAGAAGTAATTAAGGCTGTCAATAGATTATTTTTTTTAATCGCACCTGTGAAAAATTAACTGCTATTAATCACGATTAATCGCAGTTAATTTTTCTCTAATAATTATATTCACTTTTAATACTTATCCCACATAAAGCACTTACATTTAAACCCCGTGATTACTGATTGCACATTTTATTGACCAAATCCACAGTTTCATATTCATGTGAAAAGCCCAACAGCTGAAAACCGGGATCTTCAGCCATTTCTGAAGATCCCGGGATTGATAACTCACATTTTAGAGACATTTTCTTTTGGGCTGAACCTTTTGGACAGAAACTGCAAACTTTTAGGTTCATGAAGTAGAATATAAGGACAAAATTAAAATGTTTTTTGTTGAAATAGGATAATTTAATGAATCGCGATTAATTAAATTAATCGCGATTAATTATTTTTGCGATTAATGTTGACAGCCCTAAAAGCCCTATCATCAAAGTAAAATACCATCAAAATAAAATATCATGAAAGTAAAATATCATCAAAATAAAATATCATCAAAGTAAAATATCAAAATAAAATATCATCAAAGTAAAATATCATCAAAGTAAAATATCATCAAAGTAAAATATCAAAGTAAAATCATCAAAGTAAAATATCATCAAAGTAAAATATCATCAAAATAAAATATCATCAAAATAAAATATCAAAGTAAAATATCATCAAAGTAAAATATCATCAAAATAAAATATCAAAATAAAATATAATCAAAATAAAATATCATCAAAGTAAAATATAATCAAAATAAAATATCATCAAAGTAAAATATCATCAAAATAAAATATCATCAAAATAAAATATCAAAATAAAATATCATCAAAATAAAATATCATCAAAGTAAAATATCATCAAAATAAAATATCAAAATAAAATATCATCAAAGTAAAATATCATCAAAATAGAATATCATAAAAGTAAAATATCATAAATGTAAAATATCATAAAAGTAATGTATCATAAAAGTAATGTATCATAAAAGTAAAATATCATAAATGTAAAATATCATAAAAGTAATGTATCATAAAAGTAATGTATCATAAAAGTAAAATATCATAAAAGTAAAATATCATAAAAGTAATGGAAGCAAAGGAGCAGAATCAGCAAAACCGTCGCTGTATCTTTCTGTTGTTCATCCGTCTCCATTTGATCTGCGTCACCAAAGCGTTTACAGCAGGAAATACATAATCAATAACAGATACAAGAATAAAACTATAAGTATTAAAATTAAGATGAACATACTGACAGAAGAGTTGCTCAAAATAAATGACACCATTTAAAAAAGACATAACGTAAAAACTTCATCATCAAACGTTTGGTTCTTTACAAATCATCATTTCTATTTGAGAGATGAGTTCATTTTAATGATTGACGTAATAGGACAAAGTTAATAAAACAGCTTGAAAATACTGATATTGAAAAAAAAACCTACAGAAAGTAATTTTGTGTGAGGTTTAAATAAATTGAAAAGTATCGTCACTTTGAATTATTCACTGTGGAGATACTTTTCTGAAGGAAGAGTATTTTTATTATTTTTCATTTTTTATTATAATAATCATAATATAATGTAGAATAACACTACAAAACTAACCTTTTCCATAGTTCAAGTGTGATTAAAATAATAATAATAATCCTGCGTACGAAGCTTCAAAACTGTAAAATGTGTCAGTTTTGAGCGTGACAATAGGGGGCGCTTTAACAGGGGCGCAGGTCTGATTTATTGATGAACATTCCTTTATAATTGGTGCTTCTTTTTAAGACAAAATGTAGCAGATTCCAAGTCTCTTATCACTTACGGTTCAGAAATTATCAGTAAATGTCTGAAATATAAAAAAACTTTCATTGTGATGTTTCTTAGTTCCCCTTTAAAAAAAGAAAAGTGAAGTTTTTATCACGTTCTGCTTTTATCGGCATTAGAATACCCAGATATCGGCCCGATATATCGGCCTGATACATCGGCCGATCTCTCACAGGAGAAGTGTGTGGATCACAGCTGGTCAAAAACGACGTCAGTGCGCTCTTCTTCTTCAGGGCGGGCTCTGCGTCTCCCGGCTCTCCGTGCTCTCTCGCGCCCCCTGGCGGCCTGAAACGACAGCGCACAAAACGATCACTTTCCCAGCTCGTGCCGCCCCGGCCCAGTGCGTAACCACGGTAACAAGGAAACGAGGAAGTGAGGAGCGGAGTGAGGACGCGAGCTCGTACCCGGCGGTAGAAGAAGTACGGGATGAAGTTCAGCGACATCAGCAGGAGGAGGACCAGCGCTCGGACCAAGAACTCGGAGTCAGACTCTGGAACAAAACAGAATAGTTTGGCTTATGATGCACGGCCACCAGGGGGAGCTGTTTCCCCAGTAATGATTCCTGACAGATGGAAGCGATGGATAAACTTTAAACTTTTCCCACACAAAATAAAACAGCTCTCGATCTGAAGTGTCTGTCCTCTGGCTCTGACTCTGTGGAGGAATATTTGATCCCAGAAGGAGAAATGACCCCAGAGCTCTCATATGTAACTGTGGGCTTTGTTTTCACCCTGAGGGGGCTCAGCAGAAGTGACTCCCACGTCCACGTTAAAGACAAGTGTGAGGAGAAGAGCTGTGTTTTATGGTGAACTGCTGTGTTTGAATTGTGTCCCAGACGGCGCCCCGTACCCCTTACCTCCTGGACGGATGTGGAGGGAGCTGTAGGAGGTGAAGTTGTGGTCGAACACCTGCAGGAGGTAAACACAGGTGTAGTTCCCTTTGTGGGCGGGGCCGATGTCAGTAAACAGGAAGTGGGCGGAGTGATTGACGGCCGGCAGGGTGAGGTTGAGGGTGGGAGAGAGCAGCTGGAAGGAGCCTCCCGGGTACTGCGGCTCCACGGAGCATTTGACCCGGAAATGTGCCCCCATCTGCACCCAGGCCCCGCCCTCTCCCGGCGACGCCCACTCGCCCTCCTGTGCCCGCGGCCCCCAGAGCTCGCCCTCTGCCCGCGGAGCCCACAGCCCCTCAGACACAGACACCTCCGGGACACCGTTCAGCAGATCTGAGGAGCAGACGCTACGTTAACCAGAAACTCCACGTCATTTACAGGATGTTTTAACCTTTGACGTGAAGGACGTTTGTAGTTTTAACGGATTGAAAATCAAGCCGTGATTAAAGTCCAGACTTGGAACTTTAAGCACGAGTAAATCGCCTGAACCTGTTCCATGATTCTGATCAGATCAGGTTTAGTTCAGCTCCATTTATCCTGCAGTCTCACATTATTTACCATAAATAATAAGTTTATTATTTTACAAAGGTCATGTGACTAAACTGACCAATGGGCAGGAGCCACAATATTCATCAGGCTACTTTAAAATGATTTCACTCACAGTAGAAGGTAAAAGTACTGACCCAAACAGATACTCCAGTAAAAGTATTAAGTACTTGGTGAAATACTGGAGTAACTGTTGGAGTAAAGTCTGATTTATGTTTCAGTTTCATGTTAATGAGACAAAACAAAACATAAAGTGAAATTCTTTGTTTCCAAAGATGAATCCATAAACTTTAGCCGAAGGAAAGTAAAGTTGTAAATTTAAGATTAAGTTAGTTTTTTATGTGTACTGTTACTTCAAAATAAACTACTGTAGAAGTAAAAGTACTGTGTGATCATCGACGTACAGTTAGTGGAAACAGTTAAATAAAAGTACTAAAAGTAACTGAGTACTCCCCGCCTTAGCCAATGGGAGCAGAGGATTATCTGTGTCCTCCTCTAGGGGGCAGCACCACATTCAATGAACCGACTCTGAGCAGAGATTGTGAGAAGAAGAAACTCTAGATTTAAACCAACCTGAACAAACCACGAAGAGGCGAGAAGAACCTGAGTCTTCACCATCGTAGAAACATTCTCTCACAGCAGAGTTCTTCTTCTTCTTCACACAGTAAGTTCTGACCCACCACACTTTACTGTAAGACCCGTCTCTTTCTTCTGTAGAAACAGTTGATCCACAGTCCAGGTCTCGACACACGGCGGCCGCAGACTCCAGGTCCCAGTGGTCAGAGGTCATCAATGGTCTCCACTCTCCTCCGAGCTCCGCCTCCACCGTCCCCTCACAGCGACTGGCTCCTCCCACCAGCCTCAGCGGCTCTGCACACAAACACAGGTGAGCCCCGCCCCTCTTATTTTGACGGATTGAAAATCAAGCCGTGATTAAAGTCCAAACTTGGAACTTTAAGCACGAGTAAATCGCCTAAACCTGTTCCATGATTCTGATCAGATCAGGTTTAGTTCAGCTCCATTTATCCTGCAGTCTCACATTATTTACCATCAATAATAAGTTTATTATTTTACAAAGGTCATGTGACTAAACTGACCAATGGGCAGGAGCCACAATATTCATCAGGCTACTTTAAAATGATTTCACTCACAGTAGAAGGTAAAAGTACTGACCCAAACAGATACTCCAGTAAAAGTATTAAGTACTTGGTGAAATACTGGAGTAACTGTTGGAGTAAAGTCTGATTTATGTTTCAGTTTCATGTTAATGAGACAAAACAAAACATAATGTGAAATTCTTTGTTTCCAAAGATGAATCCATAAACATTAGCCGAAGGAAAGTAAAGTTGTAAATTTAAGATTAAGTTAGTTTTTTGTGTGTACTGTTACTTCAAAATAAACTACTGTAGAAGTAAAAGTACTGTGAGATCATCAACGTACAGTTATTGGAAACAGTTAAATAAAAGTACTGAAAGTAACTGAGTACTCCCCGCCTTAGCCAATGGGAGCAGAGGATTATCTGTGTCCTCCTCTAGGGGGCAGCACCACATTCAATGAACCGACTCTGAGCAGAGACTGTGAGAAGAAGAAACTCAGGATTTAAACCAACCTGAACAAACCACGAAGAGGCGAGAAGAATGTGAGTCACGATCATCGTAGAGACATTCTCTCACAGCAGAGTTCTTGTTCTTCTTCACACAGTCAGTGCTGACCCACCACACTTTACTGTCAGACTCTCTTCTCTTTTCTGTAGAAACAGCTGATCCACAGTCCAGGTCTCGACACACGGCGGCCGCAGACTCCAGGTCCCAGGGGTAATAGGGGTCATAGGTCACTGGTCTCCACTCTCCTCTGAGCTCCGCCTCCACCGTCCCCTCACAGCGACTGGCTCCTCCCACCAGCCTCAGCGGCTCTGCACACAAAAACAGGTGAGCCCCGCCCCTCTACAGGCCCCGCCCCTGGCCCCGCCCTTTACCTTTGCAGGTGAGGTTGAGAGTGGGGCAGGTCTCTGGGCCGGTCCTGGTCCGGTTACAGTCCATCAGCTTAGACTCAGGGCCCTCACAGTGGAACGTCTGCCCCAGAGGAGAGAGCGCCCCCTGGAGGAGAGGAGCCCCACAGCCCAGCTCCCTGCACAGCACCTCTGCCCCGCGACGGTCCAAGGCCCCCTCACAGACCCCGGCCCAGGACGGGCCCAAGGACTGGTCCTGGATCTGCAGAGATCCTGAACACAGGCTCCGCCCCCCGACCAGCCGCACCGAGTCTGAGGGAACACATGAGGTCAGAGGTCACACACATGAGGTCAGAGGTCACACACATGAGGTCAGAGGTCACACACATGAGGTCACACACATGAGGTCACACACATGAGGTCAGAGGTCACACACATGAGGTCACACACATGAGGTCAGAGGTCACACACATGAGGTCACACACATGAGGTCACACACATGAGGTCACACACATGAGGTCACACACATGAGGTCAGAGTCTGAGGTCACACACATGAGGTCACACACATGAGGTCACACATGAGGTCACACACATGAGGTCAGAGGTCACACACATGAGATCACACACATGAGGTCAGAGGTCACACACATGAGATCACACACATGAGGTCAGAGGTCACACACATGAGGTCACACACATGAGGTCACACACATGAGGTCACAGTCTGAGGTCACACACATGAGGTCACACACATGAGGTCACAGTCTGAGGTCACACACATGAGGTCACACACATGAGGTCACACACATGAGGTCACACACATGAGGTCACACACATGAGGTCACACACATGAGGTCACACACATGAGGTCACACATGAGGTCACACACATGAGGTCACAGATGTGGGTCTGGGCGTCGCCGTCAGTGGAAAATAAACTATTATTTTACCTTTAACTAAAAACTATTGGAAAAGTCTTTACTTTGACATTTTAACTGATTCAAAGCGTCTCCGTCCACACTGTTGCTATAGCGACGATATCGAGGTCATTTTTGACCTCAGTGACCTCATAGCGAGAGGGCGTCTCTTTTTAAACGAGGTCGACTGAGGCGCTTCACACTCTTCACCTCTTCACATCGCGCTGCCTCGTCTTCTTCCTTTAGAATCCACGTCTCAAAGTTAAAACTCAAACCAGTGATTTAGAAAAGTCGCCTTTAATGAAATGAAATAAAATCATCCAAACGGCTTCATTTCAAACCTTTAATCTGACGCTTTAATTGAACTGGACACGTTGAAAGCACAGGCTCAGGGCCTGAGGCTTCAAAATGAGGTCACTCAAAGTACAAAGTAAAAGTACTGACCCAAACAGATACTCCAGTAAAAGTATTAAGTACTTGGTGAAATACTGGAGTAACTGTTGGAGTAAAGTCTGATTTATGTTTCAGTTTCATGTTAATGAGACAAAACAAAACATAAAGTGAAATTCTTTGTTTCCAAAGATGAATCTATAAACTTTAGCCCAAGGAAAGTAAAGTTGTAAATTTAAGATTAAGTTAGTTTTTTGTGTGTACTGTTACTTCAAAATAAACTACTGTAGAAGTAAAAGTACTGTGTGATCATCGACGTACAGTTAGTGGAAACAGTTAAATAAAAGTACTAAAAGTAACTGAGTACTCCCCACCTTAGCCAATGGGAGCAGAGGATTATCTGTGTCCTCCTCTAGGGGGCAGCACCACATTCAATGAACCGACTCTGAGCAGAGACTGTGAGAAGAAGAAACTCTAGATTTAAACCAACCTGAACAAACCACGAAGAGGCGAGAAGAACCTGAGTCTTCACCATCGTAGAAACATTCTCTCACAGCAGAGTTCTTCTTCTTCTTCACACAGTAAGTTCTGACCCACCACACTTTACTGTAAGACCCGTCTCTTTCTTCTGTAGAAACAGTTGATCCACAGTCCAGGTCTCGACACACGGCGGCCGCAGACTCCAGGTCCCAGTGGTCAGAGGTCATCAATGGTCTCCATTCTCCTCCGAGCTCCGCCTCCACCGTCCCCTCACAGCGACTGGCTCCTCCCACCAGCCTCAGCGGCTCTGCACACAAACACAGGTGAGCCCCGCCCCTCTTATTTTGACGGATTGAAAATCAAGCCGTGATTAAAGTCCAAACTTGGAACTTTAAGCACGAGTAAATCGCCTAAACCTGTTCCATGATTCTGATCAGATCAGGTTTAGTTCAGCTCCATTTATCCTGCAGTCTCACATTATTTACCATCAATAATAAGTTTATTATTTTACAAAGGTCATGTGACTAAACTGACCAATGGGCAGGAGCCACAATATTCATCAGGCTACTTTAAAATGATTTCACTCACAGTAGAAGGTAAAAGTACTGACCCAAACAGATACTCCAGTAAAAGTATTAAGTACTTGGTGAAATACTGGAGTAACTGTTGGAGTAAAGTCTGATTTATGTTTCAGTTTCATGTTAATGAGACAAAACAAAACATAAAGTGAAATTCTTTGTTTCCAAAGATGAATCCATGAACTTTAGCCCAAGGAAAGTAAAGTTGTAAATTTAAGATTAAGTTAGTTTTTTGTGTGTACTGTTACTTCAAAATAAACTACTGTAGAAGTAAAAGTACTGTGTGATCATCGACGTACAGTTAGTGGAAGCAGTTAAATAAAAGTACTAAAAGTAACTGAGTACTCCCCGCCTTAGCCAATGGGAGCAGAGGATTATCTGTGTCCTCCTCTAGGGGGCAGCACCACATTCAATGAACCGACTCTGAGCAGAGACTGTGAGAAGAAGAAACTCAGGATTTAAACCAACCTGAACAAACCACGAAGAGGCGAGAAGGATCTGAGACACGATCATCGTAGAGACAGTCTCTCACAGCAGAGTTCTTCTTCTTCTTCACACAGTAAGTGCTGACGAGCCACACTTTACTGTCAGACCCTCTTCTCTTTTCTGCAGAAACAGCTGATCCACAGTCCAGGTCTCGACACACGGCGGCCGCAGACTCCAGGGGCCAGAGGTCAGAGGTCACTGGTCTCCACTCTCCTCTGAGCTCCGCCTCCACCGTCCCCTCACAGCGACTGGCCCCTCCCTCCAGCCTCAGCGGCTCTGCACACAAACACAGGTGAGCCCCGCCCCTCTACAGGCCCCGCCCCTGGCCCCGCCCCTTACCTGCACAGGTGAGGTTGAGAGTGGGGCAGGTCTCTGGGCCGGTCCTGGTCCGGTTACAGTCCATCAGCTTAGACTCAGGGCCCTCACAGTGGAACGTCTGCCCCAGAGGAGAGAGCGCCCCCTGGAGGAGAGGAGCCCCACAGCCCAGCTCCCTGCACAGCACCTCTGCCCCGCGACGGTCCAAGGCCCCCTCACAGACCCCGGCCCAGGACGGGCCCAAGGACTGGTCCTGGATCTGCAGAGATCCTGAACACAGGCTCCGCCCCCCGACCAGCCGCACCGAGTCTGAGGGAACACATGAGGTCAGAGGTCACACACATGAGGTCAGAGGTCACACACATGAGGTCAGAGGTCACACACATGAGGTCACACACATGAGGTCACACACATGAGGTCAGAGGTCACACACATGAGGTCACACACATGAGGTCAGAGGTCACACACATGAGGTCACACACATGAGGTCACACACATGAGGTCACACACATGAGGTCACACACATGAGGTCAGAGTCTGAGGTCACACACATGAGGTCACACACATGAGGTCACACATGAGGTCACACACATGAGGTCAGAGGTCACACACATGAGATCACACACATGAGGTCAGAGGTCACACACATGAGATCACACACATGAGGTCAGAGGTCACACACATGAGGTCACACACATGAGGTCACACACATGAGGTCACAGTCTGAGGTCACACACATGAGGTCACACACATGAGGTCACACACATGAGGTCACACACATGAGGTCACACACATGAGGTCACACACATGAGGTCACACACATGAGGTCACACATGAGGTCACACACATGAGGTCACAGATGTGGGTCTGGGCGTCGCCGTCAGTGGAAAATAAACTATTATTTTACCTTTAACTAAAAACTATTGGAAAAGTCTTTACTTTGACATTTTAACTGATTCAAAGCGTCTCCGTCCACACTGTTGCTATAGCGACGATATCGAGGTCATTTTTGACCTCAGTGACCTCATAGCGAGAGGGCGTCTCTTTTTAAACGAGGTCGACTGAGGCGCTTCACACTCTTCACCTCTTCACATCGCGCTGCCTCGTCTTCTTCCTTTAGAATCCACGTCTCAAAGTTAAAACTCAAACCAGTGATTTAGAAAAGTCGCCTTTAATGAAATGAAATAAAATCATCCAAACGGCTTCATTTCAAACCTTTAATCTGACGCTTTAATTGAACTGGACACGTTGAAAGCACAGGCTCAGGGCCTGAGGCTTCAAAATGAGGTCACTCAAAGTACAAAGTAAAAGTACTGACCCAAACAGATACTCCAGTAAAAGTATTAAGTACTTGGTGAAATACTGGAGTAACTGTTGGAGTAAAGTCTGATTTATGTTTCAGTTTCATGTTAATGAGACAAAACAAAACATAAAGTGAAATTCTTTGTTTCCAAAGATGAATCTATAAACTTTAGCCCAAGGAAAGTAAAGTTGTAAATTTAAGATTAAGTTAGTTTTTTGTGTGTACTGTTACTTCAAAATAAACTACTGTAGAAGTAAAAGTACTGTGTGATCATCGACGTACAGTTAGTGGAAACAGTTAAATAAAAGTACTAAAAGTAACTGAGTACTCCCCACCTTAGCCAATGGGAGCAGAGGATTATCTGTGTCCTCCTCTAGGGGGCAGCACCACATTCAATGAACCGACTCTGAGCAGAGACTGTGAGAAGAAGAAACTCTAGATTTAAACCAACCTGAACAAACCACGAAGAGGCGAGAAGAACCTGAGTCTTCACCATCGTAGAAACATTCTCTCACAGCAGAGTTCTTCTTCTTCTTCACACAGTAAGTTCTGACCCACCACACTTTACTGTAAGACCCGTCTCTTTCTTCTGTAGAAACAGTTGATCCACAGTCCAGGTCTCGACACACGGCGGCCGCAGACTCCAGGTCCCAGGGGTCAGAGGTCATCACTGGTCTCCACTCTCCTCCGAGCTCCGCCTCCACCGTCCCCTCACAGCGACTGGCTCCTCCCACCAGCCTCAGCGGCTCTGCACACAAACACAGGTGAGCCCCGCCCCTCTACAGGCCCCGCCCCTCTACAGGCCCCGCCCCTGGCCCCGCCCTTTACCTTTGCAGGTGAGGTTGAGAGTGGGGCAGGTCTCTGGGCCGGTCCTGGTCCGATTACAGTCCATCAGCTTAGACTCAGGGCCCTCACAGTGGAACGTCTGCCCCAGAGGAGAGAGCGCCCCCTGGAGGAGAGGAGCCCCACAGCCCAGCTCCCTGCACAGCACCTCTGCCCCGCGACGGTCCAAGGCCCCCTCACAGACCCCGGCCCAGGACTGGCCCAAGGACTGGTCCTGGATCTGCAGAGATCCTGAACACAGGCTCCGCCCCCCGACCAGCCGCACCGAGTCTGAGGGACACATGAGGTCAGAGGTCACACACATGAGGTCAGAGGTCACACACATGAGGTCACACACATGAGGTCAGAGGTCACACACATGAGGTCAGAGGTCACACACATGAGGTCAGAGGTCACACACATGAGGTCACACACATGAGGTCACACACATGAGGTCAGAGGTCACACACATGAGGTCACACACATGAGGTCACACACATGAGGTCACACACATGAGGTCACACACATGAGGTCACAGATGTGGGTCTGAGCGTCGCCGTCAGTGGAAAATAAACTATTATTTTACCTTTAACTAAAAACTATTGGAAAAGTCTTTACTTTGACATTTTAACTGATTCAAAGCGTCTCCGTCCACACTGTTGCTATAGCGACGATATCTAGGCCATTTTTGACCTCAGTGACCTCATAGCGAGAGGGCGTCTCTTTTTAAAGGAGGTCGACTGAGGCGCTTCACACTCTTCACCTCTTCACATCGCGCTGCCTCGTCTTCTTCCTTTAGAATCCACGTCTCAAAGTTAAAACTCAAACCAGTGATTTAGAAAAGTCGCCTTTAATGAAATGAAATAAAATCATCCAAACGGCTTCATTTCAAACCTTTAATCTGACGCTTTAATTGAACTGGACACGTTGAAAGCACAGGCTCAGGGCCTGAGGCTTCAAAATGAGTTCACTCAAAGTACAAAGTAAAAGTACTCACCCAAACAGATACTCCAGTAAAAGTATTAAGTACTTGGTGAAATACTGGAGTAACTGTTGGAGTAAAGTCTGATTTATGTTTCAGTTTCATGTTAATGAGACAAAACAAAACATAAAGTGAAATTCTTTCTTTCCAAAGATGAATCTATAAACTTTAGCCGAAGGAAAGTAAAGTTGTAAATTTAAGATTAAGTTAGTTTTTTATGTGTACTGTTACTTCAAAATAAACTACTGTAGAAGTAAAAGTACTGTGTGATCATCGACGTACAGTTAGTGGAAGCAGTTAAATAAAAGTACTAAAAGTAACTGAGTACTCCCCGCCTTAGCCAATGGGAGCAGAGGATTATCTGTGTCCTCCTCTAGGGGGCAGCACCACATTCAATGAACCGACTCTGAGCAGAGACTGTGAGAAGAAGAAACTCAGGATTTAAACCAACCTGAACAAACCACGAAGAGGCGAAAAGGATATGAGTCACGATCATCGTAGAGACATTCTCTCACAGCAGAGTTCTTGTTCTTCACACAGTCATTTCTGACCCACCACACTTTACTCTCAGATCCTCCTCTTCTCTTTTCTGTATAAACAGTTGAGCCACAGTCCAGGCCTCGACACACGGCGGCCGCAGACTCCAGGGGCCAGGGGTCAGGGGGGTCAGAGGTCACTGGTCTCCACTCTCCTCTGAGCTCCGCCTCCACCGTCCCCTCACAGCGACTGGCTCCTCCCACCAGCCTCAGCGGCTCTGCACACAAACACAGGTGAGCCCCGCCCCTCTACAGGCCCCGCCCCTGGCCCCGCCCCTTTACCTTTGCAGGTGAGGTTGAGAGTGGGGCAGGTCTCTGGGCCGGTCCTGGTCCGGTTACAGTCCATCAGCTTAGACTCAGGGCCCTCACAGTGGAACGTCTGCCCCAGAGGAGAGAGCGCCCCCTGGAGGAGAGGAGCCCCACAGCCCAGCTCCCTGCACAGCACCTCTGCCCCGCGACGGTCCAAGGCCCCCTCACAGACCCCGGCCCAGGACGGGCCCAAGGACTGGTCCTGGATCTGCAGAGATCCTGAACACAGGCTCCGCCCCCCGACCAGCCGCACCGAGTCTGAGGGAACACATGAGGTCAGAGGTCACACACATGAGGTCAGAGGTCACACACATGAGGTCAGAGGTCACACACATGAGGTCACACACATGAGGTCAGAGGTCACACACATGAGGTCACACACATGAGGTCAGAGGTCACACACATGAGGTCACAGACATGAGGTCACACACATGAGGTCACACACATGAGGTCAGAGGTCACACACATGAGGTCACACACATGAGGTCACACACATGAGGTCACACACATGAGGTCACACACATGAGGTCAGAGGTCACACACATGAGGTCACACACATGAGGTCAGAGGTCACACACATGAGGTCAGAGGTCACACACATGAGGTCACACACATGAGGTCACACACATGAGGTCACACACATGAGGTCACACACATGAGGTCAGAGGTCACACACATGAGGTCACACACATGAGGTCAGAGGTCACACACATGAGGTCAGAGGTCACACACATGAGGTCACACACATGAGGTCAGAGGTCACACACATGAGGTCACACACATGAGGTCACACACATGAGGTCAGAGGTCACACACATGAGGTCACACACATGAGGTCAGAGGTCACACACATGAGGTCAGAGGTCACACACATGAGGTCAGAGGTCACACACATGAGGTCACACATGAGGTCACACACATGAGGTCACACACATGAGGTCACACATGAGGTCACACATGAGGTCACACACATGAGGTCACACATGAGGTCACACACATGAGGTCACACACATGAGGTCACTCACATGAGGTCACACACATGAGGTCAGAGGTCACACACATGAGGTCACACATGAGGTCACACATGAGGTCACACACATGAGGTCACACACATGAGGTCACACACATGAGGTCACACACATGAGGTCACACACATGAGGTCAGAGGTCACACACATGAGGTCACACACATGAGGTCAGAGGTCACACACATGAGGTCACACACATGAGGTCACACACATGAGGTCACACATGAGGTCACACATGAGGTCACACACATGAGGTCAGAGGTCACACACATGAGGTCACACACATGAGGTCACACACATGAGGTCACACATGAGGTCACACATGAGGTCACACACATGAGGTCACACACATGAGGTCAGAGGTCACACACATGAGGTCACACACATGAGGTCACACACATGAGGTCAGAGGTCACACACATGAGGTCACACACATGAGGTCACACATGAGGTCACACACATGAGGTCAGAGGTCACACACATGAGGTCACACACATGAGGTCACACATGAGGTCACACACATGAGGTCACACACATGAGGTCACACACATGAGGTCACACACATGAGGTCACACATGAGGTCACACACATGAGGTCAGAGGTCACACACATGAGGTCACACACATGAGGTCACACATGAGGTCACACACATGAGGTCACACACATGAGGTCACACACATGAGGTCACACACATGAGGTCAGAGGTCACACATGAGGTCACACACATGAGGTCACACACATGAGGTCAGAGGTCACACACATGAGGTCACACACATGAGGTCACACATGAGGTCACACACATGAGGTCACACACATGAGGTCACACACATGAGGTCACACACATGAGGTCAGAGGTCACACATGAGGTCACACACATGAGGTCACACACATGAGGTCACACATGAGGTCACACACATGAGGTCACACACATGAGGTCACACACATGAGGTCACACACATGAGGTCACACACATGAGGTCACACACATGAGGTCACACATGAGGTCACACATGAGGTCACACACATGAGGTCACACACATGAGGTCAGAGGTCACACATGAGGTCACACACATGAGGTCACACACATGAGGTCACACACATGAGGTCACACACATGAGGTCACACACATGAGGTCAGAGGTCACACACATGAGGTCACACACATGAGGTCAGAGGTCACACACATGAGGTCACACACATGAGGTCAGAGGTCACACACATGAGGTCAGAGGTCACACACATGAGGTCACACACATGAGGTCACACACATGAGGTCACACACATGAGGTCACACATGAGGTCACACATGAGGTCACACACATGAGGTCACACACATGAGGTCAGAGGTCACACATGAGGTCACACACATGAGGTCACACACATGAGGTCACACACATGAGGTCAGAGGTCACACATGAGGTCACACACATGAGGTCACACACATGAGGTCACACACATGAGGTCACACACATGAGGTCACACACATGAGGTCACACACATGAGGTCAGAGGTCACACACATGAGGTCACACACATGAGGTCACACACATGAGGTCACACACATGAGGTCACACACATGAGGTCAGAGGTCACACACATGAGGTCACACACATGAGGTCAGAGGTCACACACATGAGGTCACACACATGAGGTCAGAGGTCACACACATGAGGTCAGAGGTCACACACATGAGGTCACACACATGAGGTCAGAGGTCACACATGAGGTCACACACATGAGGTCACACATGAGGTCACACACATGAGGTCACACACATGAGGTCAGAGGTCACACATGAGGTCACACACATGAGGTCACACACATGAGGTCACACACATGAGGTCACACATGAGGTCACACACATGAGGTCACACACATGAGGTCACACACATGAGGTCACACACATGAGGTCAGAGGTCACACACATGAGGTCACACACATGAGGTCAGAGGTCACACATGAGGTCACACACATGAGGTCACACACATGAGGTCACACACATGAGGTCAGAGGTCACACATGAGGTCACACACATGAGGTCACACCATGGATCTATCACAATAAACTGGATAAGACACTCCCCCCTTGCCCGCGCGCCGGTCGGCGGACGGCCACTCGATGGTACTGCAGCAGCAAATTCACATTGGGCCCAGAAAGGATTTTTGCCATAGAGCAGCCATGCGAAAAAAAACTGTCCGTATTCTGCTGACAGGACGCCTACAACTTTCACAAAGGTCGGATTTAGTGTCGATTATCATCTACATTAACATCATGTACTTTTTTCCCCTTCGAAATTTACGTATCGTCTAAAAAATACATTTGTAAGGACTTAGCCGAGCTCCGCTCTAGCCACGCTCTAGCTTTCCGCCGCGTTGATTGGTCAGAACGTGCACGTGGTGCCGGCAGCGCAGCCGGGCACGTGCAGAGCGCGCCCTCGCTGTCCGTGTACGAGCACATGTGGGCTCGGAGGAAAAACAACAACAGCCGCAGCATGAAGACCAGCATGGGGAACCGAGAGAAAAGAGGACGCAAAACTCACTTTGCAAGTAAGTTTGTATCACACAGAATGTATTCTGTATTGTAAATGTTAGCATGCACCACAGTTATTTATAGAATGTAGCTTTATGAAAATAGCAAACAGAAACTACTAAGACTACATTTTTAAACAAACAGAACAATGCTATTCTTAAAGATGACAGTACCCCCGATCCCATTTATTCATTAAAATATACTGTATGTGCATCGAATTACAATAGTGACAAGGCCTAATACATAGTGAGAAGTTTGTTATTTGGACAAACGTCTTGAGAGCAAAATAAAGTAGTTTTCATAGTGTCTACGGTGACGTTGGACGCTTCCCTGCTATTTTGCCGTCACATTTCAATCTGAACAATATCTGACTGGCTAAGATTAGTTCCAGGAGTTGGAAATTGTTAGTTTTTGGTTCATTGAACAATATATAATGACGTGACATTTTTAATCAAGTTTGTCTAATAACTAATAATTGACTTTGTCTCTCAAACCAATGCTAAGTGCATTAAAATGAACAAAAAGCAACATGTTGAGCTGTTCAAGACGAAAATAAAAAGTGGTGTTAACCCTTGGTCACTGCATGTCTTTCTACGCATTGTTTTAGCAAAGCAAGACAAAAATGAAGGTCAGAAAACAGAGACAACAGTAATGTTAAAACTACAAAACAAACGTATTCATGCTATCATACTTGTTCACTAATGTAACAAGACTGGTGATTATATTACACGTAATAGACATATAATTGCACAGTAGAGATATGTATAATTCTCATTCTGGTCTTGTGATCCAGAAATGTGAACTCTAGTATAATAAGGATGACAATATGTTTTTTCTTTCTTCACTGAGGCTGTTCTGCTGCAGAGGGGAGTCTGCTGCAGATCTGTGTCCACTACGGATATGGAAGGTGCGGCTTTGTATGAACTTCTTTACTAACTGGTGATTAGCTATTACTACTTCAGTTAGTTTGTTATGTGTTTCATAGCCACAAATCAAACTGTAATAAAGTTGCTGCTCAGTAATTCTTCCTATATTGACCAGATGCTGCTGATGGCTGTGTCCTGTCACCATCTCCTCCTCACGGGGCAGACCCGACTCTTACCGTCTCCTGTTCTGCTGGCTGCACTGAGGTGCTCATGGCAGTGTTGGAAAGAACAGAGGCTAAATACAACCCAGGCGTGTCGAGTGGTCTGTTCACAACCAAGCAAAGAAACTGTACTAGTATTGTGTGTCAATGTTATGATAGCCAATATGTTTGTCCTTGTGCTTTGTAATTAAATAATATAGGTAGAAAGTAAATCAAAATGACATTGTATCTCGGTCACATTCAAATCTACTACTGTTGACCCAACTTCACCAAAATAAACTATTTTATCATCCACAGCATATTCTGCTTATGTTAAACAGAAAACGGCCTGTCTCAGTTTAAAGCCCCATCTTGGCAACACAAGACCTGACAAAGACAAACCAACTGTGACGGGCCGACAGGAAAGATGCAAAACACAAGGTAGACTTTTCTAATTGTGCTTCATCGTGCTAGCTCTAACTTCTTAAATCACTACAGTCTGCCAAATGTAAGGGAACGCTTTCAAGTTAACAAAATAAAGGTGTATCGTGCTTCAGACAGTAAAGGCTGCTCAACTGCACATACGCAGTTATCAAAGTAGACCAACTTTGATTATCTGTGTCATGTCTAACCTATTCTCTGGTCATTTTTCTGTTTCTCTTTTAGCTTAATGGTGCAGTATTGAAGTTGCCATTTTCACCAACATGCAGCCCTGGGAACAAAGTCTTGTTGCTGTCAGAAAGAACTGCAGTAGCTGGAGACACCCGGCGTTCTTCGAAGATTAACAGATTTTGCTTTTAAACTCTCTGCCTCTTTACAAACTGCAGTTACTCCTTGGTTTCTTGTTGGAAGAGTCGTGCTCTGACCGTTAAAGCTTTATGTGAGAATGCATGTGTTATACCTGAGATGTTTGTATTGTCCAGTAGGAGACCTGTTCCAGTCTGGGATTGTCGTTGAATCTACTCTGTGCTCTGACAGCGGAGAAAAGAACTTAAGGTGGTCTGGGCTGAGTTTTTATTCTTTTTCACTTTGTCATGGTAGATATTACGGGCACTTCTGGAACTGAAGCTAATACCACGTGTTCTTCAGAGTGCAGAGGATTACCGTTTATTTTTGTAACTGCTGCCATCGGGTGTAAATCAATAAAATGTACAATTTGGGCAAAACCCAGTGATTGTTTTTTTGTATAGTGTTCTAGGCCAACTCTGCAAATATATTGCGGCAGTTTTCTTTTTTGCAAGATCATTAATTTATTGTATGTTGTACAAAAAAAGCTTCATTGCATTTCAATTATATCTATTAGTTTCTGTGACAATGCCATAGACAATTGACATAAATGTTGATGGTGATTTATTTTACAAGAATGTTTTTTTCAACTAATTTAGCAATTCTGCTACAGTAAAAAAATTTAAAATAACACTACTCACAACTGTACAATTTTCTACTCTTTTCTACTGCTGATTACGCCTTTATCTGATTCAGCTGTGTCATGCGTTGCTATGGCGATGCCACAGCGGAGTGACATCCCAGTGATTTAACTACCGGACTACGTGTGCGGTTATACCAAAATAATGCACGCTTGTTAGCACCCACCAGCCAATCAGAATCGAGTATTCACCCAGACCATGGTATAAGTCTTACTACTATTTCAGTTAAGTCTTTGCTCCTCTGTGTGAGTCCTTTCGTTGAAACTGAGTTTTTCTTCCAGCGCTGGTCGCCATGGTTACTGCCCTTTTAGTGACGTCGCTGAAAACTATGAGTAGGATTATTTATGACTGTAGTGTTTCAGACTCACCTGAACAGCTCAGCTCCAGACGCCTGTCAGAGCGACCAGTGTAAGAGTGAAAACAGTCGATCAGTGAAGAGTCGTCACAGCCGTAAGGATCGAGATCAACTGTTTCTCTTTCTGAAACTCTTTTCTCCTCCAGACTCAGAGCAGAACCACAGTCCAGCTCAGAACACACTCTGTTTCCAAACCACAGAGGGATGAACCATGGATACACATCAGTCCAGTCCTGCCCCGCCCTCTGCACCTGCAGCCGCCCCTGACACCGACCGGTCCCACCGACCAACCTCAGAAACGACTCTGAAACAACAGTGTGGCACAGTGGTTAGTGTGTCGGTGGCAGAGTGGTTAGTGTGTCGGTGGCAGAGTGGTTAGTGTGTTAGTGGCAGAGTGGTTAGTGTGTCAGTGGCAGAGTGGTTAGTGTGTCAGTGGCAGAGTGGTTAGTGTGTCAGTGGCAGAGTGGTTAGTGTGTCAGTGGCAGAGTGGTTAGTGTGTCAGTGGCAGAGTGGTTAGTGTGTCAGTGGCAGAGTGGTTAGTGTGTCAGTGGCAGAGTGGTTAGTGTGTCAGTGGCAGAGTGGTTAGTGTGTCAGTGGCAGAGTGGTTAGTGTGTCAGTGGCAGAGTGGTTAGTGTGTCAGTGGCAGAGTGGTTAGCGTGTCGGTGGCAGAGTGGTTAGCGTGTCGGTGGCAGAGTGGTTAGTGTGTCAGTGGCACAGTGGTTAGTGTGTCAGTGGCAGAGTGGTTAGTGTGTCGGTGGCAGAGTGGTTAGTGTGTCGGTGGCAGAGTGGTTAGTGTGTCAGTGGCACAGTGGTTAGCGTGTCAGTGGCAGAGTGGTTAGCGTGTGCTGTATTTACCTGGTGATTTCTCGCTCTCAGGCGCGGCTCCTGAAACAGAGGAGTCGTGTAAAATGGCTGCTGTTGGTCACATGACGCAGAGATGTTTTAAAATGGCCGACGTTATTCGTTTGAAAGAAGCAGAAGTTCTGTCTGGCTGCGTTTGCCGGAGAAAATAAAAGGAGAAGTTCGATGCTAACGTGTGCGGACAGTTAGCGAGTCCTAACATTCAACATTGTAAAGTGTGTTGCCACCCCAGACAAAAAAGTGACACAAATGCAACAAAAAGTGACAAAAAACAACAAAAAAGTGACAAAAAAATCAAACAAAAAGTGACAAAAAATCAACCAAAAAGTGACAAAAAACAACAAAAAAGTGACAAAAAAATCAACCAAAAAGTGACAAAAAATCAAACAAAAAGTGACAAAAAACAACAAAAAACTGACAAAAAAATCAAACAAAAAATGACTAAAACATAACAAAAAAGTGACAAAAAATCACAAAAAATCACAAAAAACTGACAAAAACTCAACCAAAAAGTGACAAAAAATCAAACAAAAAGTGACTAAAAAATAACAAAAAAGTGAAAAAAGTGACAAAAAATCACAAAAAATCACAAAAAACTGACAAAAACTCAACCAGAAAGTGACAAGAAATCAACCAAAAAGTGACAAAAATGTAACAAAAAAGTTACAAAAATGCAACAATAAGTGACAAAAAAAACCCCAAAAGTGACAAAAAATCAACCAAAAAGTGACAAAAAATCAACCAAAAAGTGACAAAAAACAACAAAAAAGTGACAAGAAAAATCAAACAAAAAGTGACTAAAACATAACAAAAAAGTGACAAAAAATCACAAAAAATCACAAAAAACCGACAAAAACTCAACCAAAAAGTGACAAAAAATCAAACAAAAAGTGACTAAAACATAACAAAAAAGTGAAAAAAGTGAAAAAAGTGCCAAAAAATCACAAAAAACTGACAAAAACTCAACCAGAAAGTGACAAGAAATCAACCAAAAAGTGACAAATATGTAACAAAAAAGTTACAAAAATGCAACAATAAGTGACAAAAAAACCCCAAAAGTGACAAAAAATCAACCAAAAAGTGACAAAAAATCACAAAAAATCACAAAAAACTGACAAAAACTCAACCAAAAAGTGACAAAAAATCAAACAAAAAGTGACTAAAACATAACAAAAAAGTGAAAAAAGTGAAAAAAGTGCCAAAAAATCACAAAAAACTGACAAAAACTCAACCAAAAAGTGACAAAAATGTAACAAAAAAGTTACAAAAATGCAACAATAAGTGACAAAAAAAACCCAAAAGTGACAAAAAATCAACCAAAAAGTGACAAAAACTCAACCAAAAAGTGACAAAAAATCAACCAAAAGTGACAAAAATGTAACAAAACAGTTACAAAAATGACAAAAATGCAACAATAAGTGACAAAAAAACAACAAAAAAGTGACAAAAAATCAACCAAAAAGTGACAAAAAATCAAACAAAAAGTGACAAAAAACAACAAAAAACTGACAAAAACTCAACCAGAAAGTGACAAAAAATCAACCAAAAAGTGACAAAAATGTAACAAAAAAGTTACAAAAATGACAAAAATGCAACAATAAGTGACAAAAACAAAACAAAAAAGTGACAAAAAATCAACCAAAAAGTGACAAAAAATCAACCAAAAAGTGACAAAAAACAACAAAAAAGTGACAAAAAATCAAACAAAAAGTGACAAAAATTCAAACAAAAAGTGACTAAAACATAACAAAAAAGGGAAAAAAAGGGAAAAAAGTGCCAAAAAATCACAAAAAACGGACAAAAACTCAAACAAAAAGTGACAAAAAATCAACCAAAAAGTGACAAAAATGTAACAAAAAAGTTACAAAAATGACAAAAATGCAACAATAAGTGACAAAAAAACAACAAAAAAGTGACAAAAAAATCAACCAAAAAGTGACAAAAAATCAAACAAAAAGTGACAAAAAACAACAAAAAAGTGACAAAAAATCAAACAAAAAGTGACAAAAAACAACAAAAAACTGACAAAAAAATCAAACAAAAAGTGACAAAAATGCAACAATAAGTGACAAAAAACCCATTTGCCCATTTTGTCATTGTAACGTAAGAGTGTAGTTTGTTTTCACATGACAATGATCGTTTTAAATGTTTAACTTATGTCAGTAAGTTCAAAGGTGAATAACTGTTTGAGGTGTGTTGGGGTAACATTTAAATACATGAACTTGACTTAGTTTGGTAAGTTTTAGAAAGAGACCGGATCTTGTAACCCCACAACCATATTACTGCGCCACACAAATAGTGCTAGAAAATAGTATAAAATAATATTCAGCTTTTTTGAGAGTGAATACTTATTTTTAATAATAACTCTTACTGTAACAGCTTAAGAAATGTTGTTGGTAAAAATCAATCTGGACAAAACTGGCGGAAGAATCTGATCCACATCAGTCCGTCCTGCGGTACATTTCAACAGTTTTGTTTTCAAATGGAGTGGACGTTTCTTCGCTGAGGATCGCGCTAAAGTAAGGAAACAATCTTTCACTTGTGTTTTAGCCAAATAAAATACATGTTCAATATCACCCTGGGCAAGTCATGTCCTGCCCATATATGGATTTTTTTTCTTTTTGTAAAGTAAGCCATGCGGTGCTAAAGCTAGCTTCAAAAGGGGTGGGCTATTAGAGTGGGGTTTTTAATTTGCTCTAAAAGCTTCATCGTGGTAATATTTTCTCGTGTAGCCCAGCAGGCGAAGTCCAGGCCAGTCTCCCAGAAAGGAGAGAGACGAGGAGAGAGACGAGGAAGAGGGAGCTACTGAGCTAGCCATGCCACAGGTTTCATCTGAGCTCGTGTCTGTGCAAAGGTAAACTACTAAGGCTGTCATTTTACTGTTTAGCAAGTACTTTAACCGCTCAAGCAATGACTTTGCTGCCGATCATTTCCGCATTACGTTATTATTTGTGTTGTACAACGCTGCGCGCCACTTTTCTCTGCTTAGTGGAGCAGCGGTGCTAAGCTAAGCTAGCAGGGGTGCTAAGCTAAGCTAGCGCAGTTCAAGCCCAAGAACAGGCCACGCTCTGCGGTCACTGCAAGTGTCTCTGGCCGCAGACCCGTCTCGGTCACTGGGCTGGTAAAGCCCCGTGCCCCGTACGGAGGTTTGAACGTGACCAAGTGATTCTTCCACTGTCAGTGTGGTCTGCGTTTTGGCCCAGTTTTACATTAAATCCTCGTCAAACGTCCGTGCATCACTTTTAAAATGAAATGATTGTTCTGTTGTCATTCTGAGTAAATGCTCGGTGTGTGTTTATGACACGTGCGTGTCTCCGTGAACATGACGTGGAGACAAAAATAAAACAAAAAAGTGACAAAAATATAACAAAAAACTGACAAAAAGTGCAAAAAAATCACACAAAAAACGGACAAAAATGTAACAAAAAGTGACAAAAATTCAACACAAAAGTGACAGAAAATGGACAAAAAAAGTGAGAAAAAAATTAAACCAAAAACTGAAAAAAATAAACCAAAAAGAGACACAAATGTAGCAAAACAGTGACAAGAATGTTACCAAAAAGTGACAAAAATTTAACCAAAAAGTTACAAAAATGCAGCAAAAAACCAAAAACTGAAAAAATCTACTCCTTTTAACAAACACAAACAACATCAAATCTGTTTTTACTGTATAAACCTCTCATGAATAAATATAGATCATGTTAAGAGGCAGCAGCAGATGAATGCAGATGTGAGAAGAACTAAAGCAACATCTGGTTATTTTAGCAGCAAAATGTTAGTATTGGGGGAGACGAATCCTTCAAAAAAAATCATTTGTGAATAAAGAAATACTTGAAAGACAAATATTTTAATATTAAAAAAACAATAAAACATTGCAACAAAAAAGTGAAAAAACTTGAGTAAACATGAACAAAAAAACAAAAAAAATCAACAAAAAAGTGACAAAATCGACTCCTTTTAACAAACAGCATCAACATCAAATCTGTGTTTACTGTAAACACCTCTCATGTATAAATATAGATCATGTTATATAGCAGTTAAACATGTATGTGTAATATAAAGACTACATGGGTTTGTGATGATCTTATAATGAATAATAATGCTCATGTATTGGGGAAAGGACATGAACAATGACACACTTGTTATAAAGTGTAACATATTGTGTATGTTGACTTAAAGTAATGCATTGTTGTCTTTCATGTACATGTGTAACTGGATAGTTTTGTTACTATAAGACACCAGGGACTAAACTAAGTTATTGTAGAGACCACATGATTGAAATATATGAATAAGTTTGTCTCTTCTCACGCCTGAGATTATAGGGACAAAGGAAGAATGTTATATGAAGTGTAAAGATTTGGACGGATTCAGCCTGTACCTTTGTCTCTGTATTTGTTCTTGTACACTGTATACTTCTATGGCTCCAAACATGAGTAATACCACATGTGCCCAGTAGAGGGCGCTGCAGGTTTAGCTGTAACTGCAGCTTCATCTTAGTTGCTGTAATGCAGGCAGTTTTGCTCCAGCAGGTGTCATGCACAGATTCGAGATGACACGACTGTAGCAGAAACAGGACAGCAGGGGGCAGCACAGACCATGATATGAGCCCAGAAACTTTCAAAAGTCACTTTATCTCCACATCACATTTAAACACAGAGCACTGACCCAAAGTGCTTTCCACGTCCCACATACGAGACGGAGAAATCAAACCCAAATCTGCTGCTAAAACAATGTACAACATGTACAATAGGACACCAAGTCAAAACTGCAGCATCATCAGAGTGTCCAGCTCAACGTGAACTAAAGCCAAAGCAAAGAGGCAGCAGCAGATGAATGCAGATGTGAGAAGAACTACAGCAACATCTGCTTATTTTAGCAGCAAAATGTTAGTATTGGGGGAGACGAATCCTTCAAAAAACTTCATTTGTGAATGAAGAAATACTTGAAAGACAAATATTTTAATATTCAGAAATCAATAAAACATTGCAACGAAAAAGTGAAAAAACTGGACTAAAAATTAACAAAAAAGGAAAAAAAATCAATAAAAAAGTGACAAAAATTTAACAAAAAAGTGACAAAATTTCAACAAAAAAAGTGACAAAAATGCAGCAAAAAAGTGAAAAAAAAAGCGACAAAAAAGTGACAAAAACGCGACAAAAAAGTGACAAAAATTCAACAAAAAAGTGACAAAAATTCAACAAAAAAGTGACAAAAATGTAATAAAAAAGTGACAAAAATTAAGCAAAAAAGTGACAAAAATTCAACAAAAAAGTGACAAAAATGTAACAAAAAAGTGACAAAAATTGAGCAAAAAAGTGACAAAAAATTAACAAAAAAGTGACAAAAATTATATAAAAAAGTGACAAAAATTAAGCAAAAAAGTGACAAAAATGTAACAAAAAAGTGACAAAAATTAAGCAAAAAAGTGACAAAAATTATATAAAAAAGTGACAAAAATTAAGCAAAAAAGTGACAAAAATTCAACAAAAAAGTGACAAAAATTCAACAAAAAAGTGACAAAAATGTAACAAAAAAGTGACAAAAATTAAGTAAAAA
The DNA here is from genome assembly GCF_951799975.1 of Gobius niger. Classification (NCBI taxonomy): domain Eukaryota; kingdom Metazoa; phylum Chordata; class Actinopteri; order Gobiiformes; family Gobiidae; genus Gobius; species Gobius niger. The sequence goes on from NC_136873.1 coordinate 8,089,011, forward strand.
AGTGACAAAAATGAGACAAAAAAGTGACAAAAATGCGACAAAAAAGTGACAAAAATTAAGAAAAAAGTGACACAAATTCAACAAAAAAGTGACAAAAATGTAACAAAAAAGTGAGAAAAATGTAACAAAAAAAGTGACAAAAATGTAACAAAAAAGTGACAAAAATGCAGCAAAAAAGTGACAAAAATTCAACAAAAAAGTGACAAAAATTCAACAAAAAAGTGACAAAAATTCAACAAAAAAGTGACAAAAATTCAACAAAAAGTGACAAAAATGAGACAAAAAAGTGACAAAAATGTAACAAAAAAGTGACAAAAATGTAACAAAAAAGTGACAAAAATTCAACAAAAAAGTGGCAAAAATTCAACAAAAAAGTGACAAAAATGTAACAAAAAAGTGACAAAAATTCAACAAAAAAGTGACAAAAATGCAGCAAAAAAGTGACAAAAATTCAACAAAAAAGTGACAAAAATTCAACAAAAAAGTGACAAAAATGTAACAAAAAAGTGACAAAAATTAAGTAAAAAAGTGACAAAAATGAGACAAAAAAGTGACAAAAATGCGACAAAAAAGTGACAAAAATTAAGAAAAAAGTGACACAAATTCAACAAAAAAGTGACAAAAATGTAACAAAAAAGTGAGAAAAATGTAACAAAAAAAGTGACAAAAATGTAACAAAAAAGTGACAAAAATGCAGCAAAAAAGTGACAAAAATTCAACAAAAAAGTGACAAAAATTCAACAAAAAAGTGACAAAAATTCAACAAAAAAGTGACAAAAATTCAACAAAAAAGTGACAAAAATTAAGCAAAAAGTGACAAAAATGAGACAAAAAAGTGACAAAAATGTAACAAAAAAGTGACAAAAATGTAACAAAAAAGTGACAAAAATGTAACAAAAAAGTGGCAAAAATTCAACAAAAAAGTGACAAAAATTCAACAAAAAAGTGAAAAAACTGGACTAAAAAAGTGTCAAAAATGCAGCAAAAAAGTGTCAAAAATTAAGCAAAAAAGTGACAAAAATGTAACAAAAAGTGACTAAAATTCAACAAAAAAGTGACAAAAAATCAACAAAAAAGTGACAAAAATGTTACAAAAAAGTGACAAAAATGTTACAAAAAAGTGACAAAAATTCAACAAAAAAGTGACAAAAATTCAACAAAAAGTGACTAAAATTCAACAAAAAAGTGACAAAAAATCAACAAAAAAGTGACAAAAATGTTACAAAAAAGTGACAAAAATGTTACAAAAAAGTGACAAAACTGTGACAAAAAAGTGACAAAAATGTAGCAAAAAAGTGACAAAAATTCAACAAAAAAGTGACAAAAATTCAACAAAAAAGTGACAAAAATGCGACAAAAAAGTGACAAAAATGCAGCAAAAAAGTGACAAAAATATAACAAAAAAGTGACAAAAATTCAACAAAAAAGTGACAAAAATGCAGCAAAAAAGTGACAAAAATGTAACAAAAAAGTGACAAAAATTCAACAAAAAAGTGACAAAAGATAAACAAAAAAGTGACAAAATCGACTCCTTTTAACAAACAGCATCAACATCAAATGTGTGTTTACTGTAAACACCTCTCATGAATAAATATAGATCATGTTATATAGCAGTTAAACATGTATGTGTAATATAAAGACTACATGGGTTTGTGATGATCTTATAATGAATAATAATGCTCATGTATTGGGGAAAGGACATGAACAATGACACACTTGTTATAAAGTGTAACATATTGTGTATGTTGACTTAAAGTAATGCATTGTTGTCCTTCATGTACATGTGTAACTGGATAGTTTTGTTACTATAAGACACCAGGGACTAAACTAAGTTATTGTAGAGACCACATGATTGAAATATATGAATAAGTTTGTCTCTTCTCACGCCTGAGATTATAGGGACAAAGGAAGAATGTTATATGAAGTGTAAAGATTTGGACGGATTCAGCCTGTACCTTTGTCTCTGTATTTGTTCTTGTACACTGTATACTTCTATGGCTCCAAACATGAGTAATACCACATGTGCCCAGTAGAGGGCGCTGCAGGTTTAGCTGTAACTGCAGCTTCATCTTAGTTGCTGTAATGCAGGCAGTTTTGCTCCAGCAGGTGTCATGCACAGATTCGAGATGACACGACTGTAGCAGAAACAGGACAGCAGGGGGCAGCACAGACCATGATATGAGCCCAGAAACTTTCAAAAGTCACTTTATCTCCACATCACATTTAAACACAGAGCACTGACCCAAAGTGCTTTCCACGTCCCACATACGAGACGGAGAAATCAAACCCAAATCTGCTGCTAAAACAATGTACAACATGTACAATAGGACACCAAGTCAAAACTGCAGCATCATCAGAGTGTCCAGCTCAACGTGAACTAAAGCCAAAGCAAAGAGGCAGCAGCAGATGAATGCAGATGTGAGAAGAACTACAGCAACATCTGCTTATTTTAGCAGGAAAATGTTAGTATTGGGGGAGACGAATCCTTCAAAAAACTTCATTTGTGAATGAAGAAATACTTGAAAGACAAATATTTTAATATTTAAAAATCAATAAAACATTGCAACAAAAACGTGAAAAAACTGGACTAAAAATGAGCAAAAAAGTGACAAAAATTAAACAAAAAAGTGACAAAAATGTAACAAAAAAGTGACAAAAATTCAACAAAAAAGTGACAAAAATTCAACAAAAAAGTGACAAAAATTCAACAAAAAAGTGACAAAAATGTGACAAAAAAGTGACAAAAATGTAGCAAAAAAGTGACAAAAATTCAACAAAAAAGTAACAAAAAAGTGACAAAAATTCAGCAAAAAAGTGACAAAAATGCAACAAAAAAGTGACAAAAATGCGACAAAAAAGTGACAAAAATTCAACAAAAAAGTGACAAAAATTCAACAAAAAAGTGACAAAAATTCAACAAAAAAGTGACAAAAATTCAACAAAAAAGTGACAAAAATTCAACAAAAAAGTGACAAAAATTCAACAAAAAAGTGACAAAAATTAAGAAAAAAAGTGACAAAAATTAAGAAAAAAGTGACAAAAATTCAACAAAAAAGTGACAAAAATTCAACAAAAAAGTGACAAAAATTCAACAAAAAAGTGACAAAAATTAAGAAAAAAAGTGACAAAAATTAAGAAAAAAGTGACAAAAAAGAGACAAAAATTAAGAAATAAAAGTGACAGAAATAAACCAAAAAGTGACAAAATCGACTCCTTTTAACAAACAGCATCAACATCAAATGTGTGTTTACTGTAAACACCTCTCATGAATAAATATCGATCATGTTATATAGCAGTTAAACATGTGTGTGTAATATAAAGACTACATGGGTTTGTGATGATCTTATAATGAATAATAATGCTCATGTATTGGGGAAAGGACATGAACAATGACACACTTGTTATAAAGTGTAACATATTGTGTATGTTGACTTAAAGTAATGCATTGTTGTCCTTCATGTACATGTGTAACTGGATAGTTTTGTTACTATAAGACACCAGGGACTAAACTAAGTTATTGTAGAGACCACATGATTGAAATATATGAATAAGTTTGTCTCTTCTCACGCCTGAGATTATAGGGACAAAGGAAGAATGTTATATGAAGTGTAAAGATTTGGACGGATTCAGCCTGTACCTTTGTCTCTGTATTTGTTCTTGTACACTGTATACTTCTATGGCTCCAAACATGAGTAATACCACATGTGCCCAGTAGAGGGCGCTGCAGGTTTAGCTGTAACTGCAGCTTCATCTTAGTTGCTGTAATGCAGGCAGTTTTGCTCCAGCAGGTGTCATGCACAGATTCGAGATGACACGACTGTAGCAGAAACAGGACAGCAGGGGGCAGCACAGACCATGATATGAGCCCAGAAACTTTCAAAAGTCACTTTATCTCCACATCACATTTAAACACAGAGCACTGACCCAAAGTGCTTTCCACGTCCCACATACGAGACGGAGAAATCAAACCCAAATCTGCTGCTAAGACAATGTACAACATGTACAATAGGACACCAAGTCAAAACTGCAGCATCATCAGAGTGTCCAGCTCAACGTGAACTAAAGCCAAAGCAAAGAGGCAGCAGCAGATGAATGCAGATGTGAGAAGAACTACAGCAACATCTGCTTATTTTAGCAGGAAAATGTTAGTATTGGGGGAGACGAATCCTTCAAAAAACTTCATTTGTGAATGAAGAAATACTTGAAAGACAAATATTTTAATATTTAAAAATCAATAAAACATTGCAACAAAAACGTGAAAAAACTGGACTAAAAATGAACAAAAAAGGAAAAAAAAATCAATAAAAAAGTGACAAAAATTAAGCAAAAAAGTGACAAAAATGCAGCAAAAAAAGTGACAAAAAAGTGACAAAAATGCAGCAAAAAAGTGACAAAAATTCAACAAAAAAGTGACAAAAATTCAACAAAAAAAGTGACAAACATTCAACAAAAAAAGTGACAAAAAAGCGACAAAAAAGTGACAAAAATTCAACAAAAAAGTTACAAAAATGTAACAAAAATTGAGAAAAAAGTGACAAAAATTAAGAAAAAGTTCACATCACTTTTATGTATGTATATATATATATATATATATATATATATATATATATATAAATATATATATATAATGTTTGTCCGTGTCTGTTCTAACTTCCTGCAGCGCAGCAGAGCCGGGGCGTCACATGATGCACATCGGCCAATGAGCTGCCTGCGTTCAGAGGAGTCACTGCCAAACTATTTTTAGACCCACAGCAGCGAGTCAGGAGGAGAAAAGAGTTCTGCCTCTGTGATCCCAGACTCTATGTTTTAAAGAGCACTGACCCAAATCTGCTGCTAAACAATGTACAACATGTACAATAGGACACCAAGTCAAAAGTGCAGCATCATCAGAGTGTCCAGCTCAACGTGAACTAAAGCCAAAGCAAAGAGGCAGCAGCAGATGAATGCAGATGTGAGAAGAACTACAGCAACATCTGCTTATTTTAGCAGGAAAATGTTAGTATTGGGGGAGACGAATCCTTCAAAAAACTTCATTTGTGAATGAAGAAATACTTGAAAGACAAATATTTTAATATTCAAAAATCAATAAAACACTTCAACAAAAAAGTGAAAAAACTGGACTAAAAATGAACGAAAAAGGAAAAAAAATCAATAAAAAAGTGACAAAGATTCAACAAAAAAGCGACAAAAAAGTGACAAAAATGAGACAAAAAAGTGACAAAAATGAGACAAAAAAGTGACAAAAATGAGACAAAAAAGTGACAAAAATGAGACAAAAAAGTGACAAAAAAGTGACAAAAATGAGACAAAAAAGTGACAAAAATGAGACAAAAAAGTGAGAAAAATGTAACAAAAATTAAGCAAAAAAGTGAAAAAAATCTGACAAAAAAGTGACAAAAATGCGACAAAAAAGTGAGAAAAATTGAGAAAAAAAGTGAGAAAAATGTAACAAAAAAGTGACAAAAATGTAGCAAAAAAGTGACAAAAATTCAACAAAAAAGTGACAAAAATTAAGAAAAAGTTCACATCATTTTTATGTATATATATATATATACATAAATATATATATATATATATATATATATATATATATATATATATATATATATTCAGGTTTGTCCGTGTCTGTTCTAACTTCCTGTGGCGCAGCAGAGCCGGGGCGTCACATGATGCACATCGGCCAATGAGCTGCCTGCGTTCAGAGGAGTCACTGCCAAACTATTTTTAGACCCACAGCAGCGAGTCAGGAGGAGAAAAGAGTTCTGCCTCTGTGATCCCAGACTCTATGTTTTAAAGAGCACTGACCCAAATCTGCTGCTAAACAATGTACAACATGTACAATAGGACACCAAGTCAAAACTGCAGCATCATCAGAGTGTCCAGCTCAACGTGAACTAAAGCCAAAGCAAAGAGGCAGCAGCAGATGAATGCAGATGTGAGAAGAACTACAGCAACATCTGCTTATTTTAGCAGCAAAATGTTAGTATTGGGGGAGACGAATCCTTCAAAAAACTTCATTTGTGTAAGAAGAAATACTTGAAAGACAAATATTTTAATATTCAAAAATCAATAAAACATTGTAACAAAAAAGTGAAAAAACTGCACTAAAAATGAACAAAAAAGTGACAAAAATTAAACAAAAAAGTGACAAAAATTAAACAAAAAAGTGACAAAAATGAAGCAAAAAAGTGACAAAAATTAAGAAAAAAAGTGACAAAAATGTGACAAAAAGTGACAAAAATTAAGAAAAAAAGTGACAAAAATTCAACAAAAAAATGACAAAAATGTGACAAAAATTAAGCAAAAAAGTTCACATCACTTTTATGTATATAAGTATATATATATACATATTCAGATTTGTCCGTGTCTGTTCTAACTTCCTGTGGCGCAGCAGAGCCGGGGCGTCACATGATGCACATCGGCCAATGAGCTGCCTGCGTTCAGAGGAGTCACTGCCAAACTATTTTTAGACCCACAGCAGCGAGTCAGGAGGAGAAAAGAGTTCTGCCTCTGTGATCCCAGACTCTATGTTTTAAAGTCACAATAATCCTGCTTTTGAATTTCCTGCATGTGTTTTGTTCTATGTGTGAAAAGTTACACGCTGCGGCTTTAAGTTTGCAAAGCTTCACTTCGCTCGTCTTCAGGGCAGGAAAAGGATTTGTCTCTTTTATAAACTCTAAACATATTCATGAAGATAATTACTGCTTATAAAGGATGAACAAAGACTGGAACGCTTTGTGAGTCTCAGACATGATGAAATAAGGATGAACAAAGACATTTTTGTCACTTTTTTGTTGCATTTTTGTCACTTTTTTGGTTAAATTTTGGTCACTTTTTTGCATTGACTGTAAAAAAAATGGACGTCTTCTGCTCACTCCTCCCCGTTTACCATAATGACCTCACTCATGGGGGATTTACAGACTCCGCCTCCCCAGCTCTGACGAAGCATGTTCTTTAAAAGGATAAAAATGTAACAAAAAAGTGACAAAAATTCAAGAAAAAAAGTGACAAAAATTACACAAAAAAGTGACAAAAATTCAACAAAAAAGTGACAAAAATTCAACAAAAAATTGAAAACAATTCAACAAAAAAGTAACAAAAATGCGACAAAAAAGTGAGAAAAATGTAACAAAAAGTGAGAAAAAAAGTGAGAAAAATTAAGCAAAAAAGTGACAAAAATTAAGAAAAAGTTCACATCACTTTTATGTATATATATATATATATATATATATATATATATATATATATATATATATATATATATATATATATATATATATATATATATTATATATATAGGTTTGTCCGTGTCTGTTCTAACTTCCTGTGTTGCAGCAGAGCCGGGGCGTCACATGATGCACATCGGCCAATGAGCTGCCTGCGTTCAGAGGAGTCACTGCCAAACTATTTTTAGACCCACAGCAGCGAGTCAGGAGGAGAAAAGAGTTCTGCCTCTGTGATCCCAGACTCTATGTTTTAAAGAGCGCTGACCCAAATCTGCTGCTAAACAATGTACAACATGTACAATAGGACACCAAGTCAAAAGTGCAGCATCATCAGAGTGTCCAGCTCAACGTGAACTAAAGCCAAAGCAAAGAGGCAGCAGCAGATGAATGCAGATGTGAGAAGAACGACAGCAACATCTGCTTATTTTAGCAGGAAAATGTTAGTATTGGGGGAGACGAATCCTTCAAAAAACTTCATTTGTGAATGAAGAAATACTTGAGAGACAAATATTTTAATATTTAAAACTCAATAAAACAAATCAACAAAAAAGTGACAAAACTGGACTAAAAAAGTGTCAAAAATGCAGCAAAAAAGTGACAAAAATTCAACAAAAAAGTGACAAAAATTCAACAAAAATGTGACAAAAATTAAGAAAAAAAGTGACGAAAATGTAGCAAAAAAGTGACAAAAATTCAACAAAAAAGTGACAAAAATTAAGAAAAAAGTTCACATCACTTTTATGTATATATATATATATATTGTGACTTTATGTTTTAAAGTCACAATAATCCTGGTTTTGAATTTCCTGCATGTGTTTTGTTCTATGTGTGAAAAGTTACACGCTGCGGCTTTAAGTTTGCAAAGCTTCACTTCGCTCGTCTTCAGGGCAGGAAAAGGATTTGTCTCTTTTATAAACTCTAAACATATTCATGAAGATAATTACTGCTTATAAAGGATGAACAAAGACTGGAACGCTTTGTGAGTCTCACACATGATGAAATAAGGATGAACAAAGTCTGAGTCGCATCACAGTGAGTTACGGCACAATGTGGCTCCACGTCTATGACGGTTTAAAGTGTTTTTATAACAGGTGACCCTTACCTCGACCACGAAGAGACAAGACCAGGAGCAGCACCAGGAGAGACATGTTCATCGGCGTCTGAAGAGCGTCTGAAGAGCGTCTGAAGAGCGTCTGAAGAGCGTCTGAAGAACGTCTGAAGAGAGACTGAAGAGCGTCTGAAGAGAGACTGAAGAGAGACTGAAGAGCGTCTGAAGAGCGTCTGAAGAGCGTCTGAAGAGCGTCTGAAGAGAGTCTGAAGAGAGACTGAAGAGAGACTGAAGAGCGTCTGAAGAGCGTCTGAAGAGCGTCTGAAGAGAGACTGAAGAGAGACTGAAGAGCGTCT